>NC_092120.1:7721304-7833804 GCF_045679555.1 Salvelinus alpinus | reverse complement strand
CTTCGCTCAAATGTTTGGGGAACTATGTCATGTTTTCCTTTCGTCCGCTGAGTTCATTGACGCCCGCTGTGGAGAAAACAAATCGACTGATAATCTGTATATCTAGCTACCTCTGCTCCCAGGTGCTTGACTCATGAATATTCTGTTCATCATATAGTAGCTGATGGTTTATATAGACTCCACAGGGTAATACATTTATCAGTCTAGGACTCCATGGGGCTCAGTTGATTTCTACCACACAGAGGCCATGGCTTGAACAAAAGAAGCCCTGTGATCACAGTAGGTCTGCATTCAGCTCAGCACTATTAGCAGTGGCTTCTCGACTGCGTTAGTATTTGAACTGGGCTGAAGTTTCCTCTTTCGGCTGAAGAGCAGTCAGACCTTGATGGATAGAGGTGATACAGTCAGACCTAGATGGATAGGGGTGATACAGTCAGATCTAGATGGATAGGGGTGATACAGCCAGACCTAGATGGATAGGGGTGATACAGTCAGACCTAGATGGATAGGGGTGATACAGTCAGACCTAGATTGATAGGGGTGATACAGTCAGACCTAGATGGATAGGGGTGATACAGTCAGACCTAGATGGATAGGGGTGATACAGTCAGACGTTGATGGATAGAGGTGATACAGTCAGACCTAGATGGATAGGGGTGATACAGTCAGATCTAGATGGATAGGGGTGATACAGTCAGACCTAGATGGATAGGGGTGATTTAGTCAGATCTAGATGGATAGGGGTGATACAGTCAGATCTAGATGGATAGGGGTGGTACAGTCAGACCTAGATGGATAGAGGTGATACAGTCAGACCTAGATGGATAGGGGTGATACAGTCAGATCTAGATGGATAGGGGTGATACAGTCAGACCTAGATGGATAGGGGTGATTTAGTCAGATCTAGATGGATAGGGGTGATTTAGTCAGATCTAGATGGATAGGGGTGATACAGTCAGATCTAGATGGATAGGGGTGGTACAGTCAGACCTAGATGGATAGAGGTGATACAGTCAGACCTGATACAGTCAGACCTAGATGGATAGGGGTGATACAGTCAGACCTAGATGGATAGGGGTGATACAGTCAGACCTAGATGGATAGGGGTGATACAGTCAGACCTAGATGGATAGGGGTGACACAGTCAGACCTAGATGGATAGGGGTGATACAGTCAGACCTAGATGGATAGGGATGATACAGCCAGACCTAGATGGATAGGGGTGATACAGTCAGACCTAGATGGATAGGGGTGATACAGTCAGACGTTGATGGATAGAGGTGATACAGTCAGACCTAGATGGATAGGGGTGATACAGTCAGATCTAGATGGATAGGGGTGATACAGTCAGACCTAGATGGATAGGGGTGATTTAGTCAGATCTAGATGGATAGGGGTGATACAGTCAGATCTAGATGGATAGGGGTGGTACAGTCAGACCTAGATGGATAGAGGTGATACAGTCAGACCTAGATGGATAGGGGTGATACAGTCAGATCTAGATGGATAGGGGTGATACAGTCAGACCTAGATGGATAGGGGTGATTTAGTCAGATCTAGATGGATAGGGGTGATTTAGTCAGATCTAGATGGATAGGGGTGATACAGTCAGATCTAGATGGATAGGGGTGGTACAGTCAGACCTAGATGGATAGAGGTGATACAGTCAGACCTAGATGGATAGAGGTGATACAGTCAGACCTAGATTGATAGGGGTGATACAGTCAGACCTAGATGGATAGGGGTGATACAGCCAGACCTAGATGGATAGGGGTGATACAGTCAGACCTAGATGGATAGGGGTGATACAGTCAGATCTAGATGGATAGAGGTGATACAGTCAGACCTAGATGGATAGGGGTGATACAGTCAGATCTAGATGGATAGGGGTGATACAGTCAGACCTAGATGGATAGGGGTGATTTAGTCAGATCTATATGGATAAGGGTGATACAGTCAGATCTAGATGGATAGGGGTGGTACAGTCAGACCTAGATGGATAGAGGTGATACAGTCAGACCTAGATGGATAGAGGTGATACAGTCAGACCTAGATGGATAGGGGTGATACAGTCAGATCTAGATGGATAGGGGTGGTACAGTCAGACCTAGATGGATAGAGGTGATACAGTCAGACCTAGATGGATAGGGGTGATACAGTCAGATCTAGATGGATAGTGGTGGTACAGTCAGACCTAAATGGATAGGGGTGATACAGTCAGATATAGATGATAGGGGTGATACAGTCAGACCTAGATGGGTAGAGGTGGTACAGTCAGATCTAGATGGATAGGGGTGATACAGTCTGACCTAGATGGATAGAGGTGATACAGTCAGACCTAGATGGATAGAGGTGATACAGTCAGACCTAGATGGATAGGGGTGATACAGTCAGACCTAGATGGATAGGGGTGATACAGTCAGATCTAGATGGATAGAGGTGATACAGTCAGACCTAGATGGATAGGGGTGATACAGTCAGATCTAGATGGATAGGGGTGATACAGTCAGACCTAGATGGATAGGGGTGATTTAGTCAGATCTAGATGGATAGGGGTGATACAGTCAGATCTAGATGGATAGGGGTGGTACAGTCAGACCTAGATGGATAGAGGTGATACAGTCAGACCTAGATGGATAGAGGTGATACAGTCAGACCTAGATGGATAGGGGTGATACAGTCAGATCTAGATGGATAGGGGTGGTACAGTCAGACCTAGATGGATAGAGGTGATACAGTCAGACCTAGATGGATAGGGGTGATACAGTCAGATCTAGATGGATAGTGGTGGTACAGTCAGACCTAAATGGATAGGGGTGATACAGTCAGATATAGATGATAGGGGTGATACAGTCAGACCTAGATGGGTAGAGGTGGTACAGTCAGATCTAGATGGATAGGGGTGATACAGTCTGACCTAGATGGATAGAGGTGATACAGTCAGACCTAGATGGATAGAGGTGATACAGTCAGACCTAGATGGATAGGGGTGATACAGTCAGATCTAGATGGATAGAGGTGATACAGTCAGACCTAGATGGATAGGGGTGATACAGTCAGATCTAGATGGATAGTGGTGGTACAGTCAGACCTAGATGGATAGAGGTGATACAGTCAGACCTAGATGGATAGGGGTGATACAGTCAGATCTAGATGGATAGGGGTGATACAGTCAGACCTAGATGGATAGGGGTGATTTAGTCAGATCTAGATGGATAGGGGTGATTTAGTCAGATCTAGATGGATAGGGGTGATACAGTCAGATCTAGATGGATAGGGGTGATACAGTCAGACCTAGATGGATAGAGGTGATACAGTCAGACCTAGATGGATAGGGGTGATACAGTCAGACCTAGATGGATATGTGTGATACAGTCAGATCTAGATGGATAGGGGTGATACAGTCAGATCTAGATGGATAGGGGTGATACAGTCAGATCTAGATGGATAGGGGTGATACAGTCAGACCTAGATGGATAGGGGTGATACAGTCAGATCTAGATGGATAGGGGTGATACAGTCAGACGTAGATGGATAGAGGTGATACAGTCAGATCTAGATGGATAGGGGTGATACAGTCAGACCTAGATGGATAGGGGTGATACAGCCAGACCTAGATGGATAGAGGTGATACAGTCAGACCTAGATGGTTAAGGGTGATACAGTCAGACCTAGATGGATAGGGGTGATACAGTCAGATCTAGATGGATAGAGGTGATACAGTCAGATCTAGATGGATAGGGGTGATACAGTCAGACCTAGATGGATAGAGGTGATACAGTCAGACCTAGATGGATAGGGGTGATACAGTCAGATCTAGATGGATAGAGGTGATACAGTCAGACCTAGATGGATAGGGGTGATACAGTCAGATATAGATGATAGGGGTGATACAGTCAGACGTAGATGGATAGAGGTGATACAGTCAGATCTAGATGGATAGGGGTGATACAGTCAGACCTAGATGGATAGAGGTGATACAGTCAGATCTAGATGGATAGGGGTGATACAGTCAGATCTAGATGGATAGGGGTGATACAGTCAGACCTAGATGGATAGAGGTGATACAGTCAGATCTAGATGGATAGGGGTGATACAGTCAGATCTAGATGGATAGGGGTGATACAGTCAGACGTAGATGGATAGAGGTGATACAGTCAGATCTAGATGGATAGGGGTGATACAGTCAGACCTAGATGGATAGAGGTGATACAGTCAGACCTAGATGGATAGGGGTGATACAGTCAGATCTAGATGGATAGGGGTGATACAGTCAGACGTAGATGGATAGAGGTGATACAGTCAGATCTAGATGGATAGGGTTGATACAGTCAGACCTAGATGGATAGAGGTGATACAGTCAGATCTAGATGGATAGGGGTGATACAGTCAGATCTAGATGGATAGAGGTGATACAGTCAGACGTAGATGGATAGAGGTGATACAGTCAGACCTAGATGGTTAAGGGTGATACAGTCAGACCTAGATGGATAGAGGTGATACAGTCAGATCTAAATCGATAGTGGTGATACAATAAGATCTAGATAGATAGAGGTGATACAGTCAGATCTAGATGGATAGGGGTGATACGGTCAGACGTAGATGGATAGAGGTGATACAGTCAGACCTAGATGGTTAAGGGTGATACAGTCAGACCTAGATGGATAGAGGTGATACAGTCAGATCTAAATCGATAGTGGTGATACAATAAGATCTAGATAGATAGAGGTGATACAGTCAGATCTAGATGGATAGTGGTGATACAGTAAGATCTAGATGGATAGAGGTGGTACAGTCAGACCTAGATGGATAGGGGAAAAACAGTCAGATCTAGTTGGATAGGGGTGATACAGTCAGACCTAGATGGATAGGGGTGATACAGTCAGATCGCTCTGGATAAGAGCGTCTGCTAAATGACTTAAATGTAAATGTAAATCTAGATGGATAGGGATGATACCGTCAGATCTAGATGCATAGGGGTGATACAGTCAGATCTAGATGGATAGGGGTGATACAGTCAGATCTAGATGGATAGGGGTGATACAGTCAGATCTAGATGGATAGTGGTGGTACAGTCAGACCTAAATGGATAGGGGTGATACAGTCAGATATAGACGATAGGGGTGATACAGTCAGACCTAGATGGGTAGAGGTGGTACAGTCAGATCTAGATGGATAGGGGTGATACAGTCTGACCTAGATGGATAGGGGTGATACAGTCAGATCTAGATGGATAGGGGTGATACAGTCAGACCTAGATGGATAGGTGTGATACAGTCAGATCTAGATGGATAGGGGTGATACAGTCAGATCTAGATGGATAGGGGTGATACAGTCAGATCTAGATGGATAGGGGTGATACAGTCAGATCTAGATGGATAGGGGTGATACAGTCAGATCTAGATGGATAGGGGTGATACAGTCAGATCTAGATGGATAGGGGTGATACAGTCAGATCTAGATGGATAGGGGTGATACAGTCAGATCTAGATGGATAGGGGTGATACAGTTAAACGTAGATGGATAGAGGTGATACAGTCAGACCTAGATGGATAGGGGTGATACAGTCAGATATAGACGATAGGGGTGATACAGTCAGACCTAGATGGATAGGGGTCGTACAGTAAGATCTAGATGGATAGAGGTGATACAGTAAGATCTAGATGGATAGGTGTGATACAGTCAGATCTAGATGGATAGGGGTGAAACAGTCAGATCTAGATGGATAGGGGTGATACAGTCAGATCTAGATGGATAGGGGTGACACAGTCAGATCTAGATGGATAGGGGTGATACAGTCAGATCTAGATGGATACGGGTGATACAGTCAGATCTAGATGGATACGGGTGATACAGTCAGATCTAGATGGATAGGGGTGATACAGTCAGATCTAGATGGATAGGGGTGATACAGTCAGATCTAGATGGATAGGGGTGATACAGTTAAACGTAGATGGATCGAGGTGATACAGTCAGACCTAGATGGATAGGGGTGATACAGTCAGACCTAGATGGATAGGGGTGATACAGTCAGACCTAGATGGATAGGGGTCGTACAGTAAGATCTAGATGGATAGAGGTGATACAGTAAGATCTAGATGGATAGAGGTGGTACAGTCAGACCTAGATGGATTGGGGTGATACAGTCAGACCTAGATGGATAGGGGTGATACAGTCAGACCTAGATGGATAGAGGTGATACAGTCAGACCTAGATGGATAGAGGTGATACAGTCAGACCTAGATGGATAGAGGTGGTACAGTCAGATCTAGATGGATAGGGGTGGTACAGTCAGACCTAGATGGTTAAGGGTTATACAGTCAGACCTAGATGGATAGAGGTGATGCAGTCAGACCTAGATGGATAGGGGTGATACAGTCAGATCTAGATGGATAGAGGTGATACAGTCAGACCTAGATGGATAGGGGTGATACAGTCAGATCTAGATGATTAGGGGTGATACAGTCAGATCTAGATGGATAGGGGTGATACAGTAAGATCTAGATGGATAGAGGTGGTACAGTCAGACCTAGATGGATAGGGGTGATACAGTCAGATCTAGATGGATAGAGGTGATACAGTCAGACCTAGATGGATAGGGGTGATACAGTCAGATGTAGATGATTAGGGGTGATACAGTCAGATCTAGATGGATAGGGGTGATACAGTAAGATCTAGATGGATAGAGGTGGTACATTCAGACCTAGATGGATAGGGGTGATACAGTCAGATCTAGATGGATAGGGGTGATACAGTCAGATTTAGATGGATAGAGGTGGTGTAGTCAGACCTAGATGGATAGTGGTTATACAGTAAGATCTAGATGGATAGAGGTGATAAAGTTAGATCTAAATCGATAGTGGTGATACAGTAAGATCTAGATGGATAGAGGTGTTACAGTCAGACCTAGGTGGATAGGGGAAAAACAGTCAGATCTAGTTGGATAGGGGTGATACAGTCAGACCTAGATGGATAGGGGTGATACAGTCAGATCTAGATGGATAGGGGTGATACAGTCAGATCTAGATGGATAGGGGTGATACATTCAGATCTAGATGGATAGGGGTGGTACAGTCAGACCTAGATGGACAGGGGTGATACAGTCAGATATAGATGATAGGGGTGATACAGTCAGACCTAGATTGGTAGAGGTGGTACAGTCAGATCTAGATGGATAGGGGTGATACAGTCAGACCTAGATGGATAGGGGTGATACAGTCAGATCTAGATGGATAGGGGTGATACAGTCAGATCTAGATGGATAGGGGTGATACAGTCAGATCTAGATGGATAGGGGTGATACAGTCAGACCTAGATTGATAGGGGTGTTACAGTCAGACCTGATACAGTCAGACCTAGATGGATAGGGGTGATACAGTCAGACCTAGATGGATAGGGGTGATACAGTCAGACCTAGATGGATAGGGGTGATACAGTCAGATCTAGATGGATAGGGGTGATACAGTCAGACCTAGATGGATAGTGGTGATACAGTCAAACCTAGATGGATAGGGGTGATACAGTCAGACCTTGATGGATAGGGGTGATACAGTCAGACCTAGATGGATAGGGGTGATACAGCCAGACCTAGATGGATAGGGGTGATACAGTCAGACCTAGATGGATAGGGGTCGTACAGTAAGATCTAGATGGATAGAGGTGATACAGTAAGATCTAGATGGATAGAGGTGGTACAGTCAGACCTAGATGGATTGGGGTGATACAGTCAGACCTAGATGGATAGGGGTGATACAGTCAGACCTAGATTGATAGGGGTGATACAGTCAGACCTAGATGGATAGGGGTGATACAGTCAGACCTAGATGGATAGGGGTGAGTCAGTCATACCTAGATGGATAGAGGTGATACAGTCAGACCTAGATGGATAGAGGTGATACAGTCAGACCTAGATGGATAGGGGTGATACAGTCAGATCTAGATGGATAGGGGTGGTACAGTCAGACCTAAATGGATAGGGGTGATACAGTCAGATATAGATGATAGGGGTGATACAGTCAGACCTAGATGGGTAGAGGTGGTACAGTCAGATCTAGATGGATAGGGGTGATACAGTCAGACCTAGATGGATAGGTGTGATACAGTCAGATCTAGATGGATAGGGGTGATACAGTCAGATCTAGATGGATAGGGGTGATACAGTCAGATCTAGATGGATAGGGGTGATACAGTCAGATCTAGATGGATAGGGGTGATACAGTCAGATCTAGATGGATAGGGGTGATACAGTCAGATCTAGATGGATAGGGGTGATACAGTCAGATCTAGATGGATAGGGGTGATACAGTCAGATCTAGATGGATAGGGGTGATACAGTCAGATCTAGATGGATAGGGGTGATACAGTCAGACGTAGATGGATAGAGGTGATACAGTCAGACCTAGATGGTTAAGGGTGATACAGTCAGACCTAGATGGATAGAGGTGATACAGTCAGATCTAGATGGATAGTGGTGATACAGTAAGATCTAGATGGATAGAGGTGGTACAGTCAGACCTAGATGGATAGGGGAAAAACAGTCAGATCTAGTTGGATAGGGGTGATACAGTCAGACCTAGGTGGATAGGGGTGATACAGTCAGATCTAGATGGATAGGGATGATACCGTCAGATCTAGATGGATAGGGGTGATACAGTCAGATCTAGATGGATAGGGGTGATACAGTCAGATCTAGATGGATAGGGGTGATACAGTCAGATCTAGATGGATAGTGGTGGTACAGTCAGACCTAAATGGATAGGGGTGATACAGTCAGATATAGATGATAGGGGTGATACAGTCAGACCTAGATGGGTAGAGGTGGTACAGTCAGATCTAGATGGATAGGGGTGATACAGTCTGACCTAGATGGATAGGGGTGATACAGTCAGATCTAGATGGATAGGGGTGATACAGTCAGACCTAGATGGATAGGTGTGATACAGTCAGATCTAGATGGATAGGGGTGATACAGTCAGATCTAGATGGATAGGGGTGATACAGTCAGATCTAGATGGATAGGGGTGATACAGTCAGATCTAGATGGATAGGGTTGATACAGTCAGATCTAGATGGATAGGGCTGATACAGTCAGATCTAGATGGATAGGGGTGATACAGTCAGACGTAGATGGATAGAGGTGATACAGTCAGACCTAGATGGATAGAGGTGATACAGTCAGATCTAAATCGATAGTGGTGATACAATAAGATCTAGATGGATAGAGGTGATACAGTCAGATCTAGATGGATAGTGGTGATACAGTAAGATCTAGATGGATAGAGGTGATAAAGTCAGATCTAAATCGATAGTGGTGATACAGTAAGATCTAGATGGATAGAGGTGTTACAGTCAGACCTAGGTGGATAGGGGAAAAGCAGTCAGATCTAGTTGGATAGGGGTGATACAGTCAGACCTAGATGGATAGGGGTGATACAGTCAGATCTAGATGGATAGGGGTGATACAGTCAGATCTAGATGGATAGGGGTGATACAGTCAGATCTAGATGGATAGGGGTGATACAGTCAGATCTAGATGGATAGGGGTGGTACAGTCAGACCTAGATGGATAGGGGTGATACAGTCAGATATAGATGGATAGGGGTGATACAGTCAGACCTAGATTGGATAGAGGTGGAACAGTCAGATCTAGATGGATAGGGGTGATACAGTCAGACCTAGATGGATAGGGGTGATACAGTCAGATCTAGATGGATAGGGGTGATACAGTCAGATCTAGATGGATAGGGGTGATACAGTCAGATCTAGATGGATAGGGGTGATACAGTCAGACCTAGATTGATAGGGGTGATACAGTCAGACCTGATACAGTCAGACCTAGATGGATAGGGGTGATACAGTCAGACCTAGATGGATAGGGGTGATACAGTCAGACCTAGATGGATAGGGGTGATACAGTCAGACCTAGATGGATAGGGGTGATACAGTCAGACCTAGATGGATAGTGGTGATACAGTCAAACCTAGATGGATAGGGGTGATACAGTCAGACCTAGATGGATAGGGGTGATACAGTCAGATCTAGATGGATAGGGGTGATACAGTCAGATCTAGATGGATAGGGGTGATACAGTCAGATCTAGATGGATAGGGGTGATACAGTCAGATCTAGATGGATAGGGGTGATACAGTCAGATCTAGATGGATAGGGGTGATACATTCAGATCTAGATGGATAGGGGTGATACAGTCAGACGTAGATGGATAGGGGTGATACAGTCAGACCTAGATGGTTAAGGGTGATACAGTCAGACCTAGATGGATAGAGGTGATACAGTCAGATCTAAATCGATAGTGGTGATACAATAAGATCTAGATGGATAGAGGTGATACAGTCAGATCTAGATGGATAGTGGTGATACAGTAAGATCTAGATGGATAGAGGTGGTACAGTCAGACCTAGATGGATAGGGGAAAAACAGTCAGATCTAGTTGGATAGGGGTGATACAGTCAGACCTAGATGGATAGGGGTGATACAGTCAGATCTAGATGGATAGGGATGATACCGTCAGATCTAGATGGATAGGGGTGATACAGTCAGATCTAGATGGATAGGGGTGATACAGTCAGATCTAGATGGATAGGGGTGATACAGTCAGATCTAGATGGATAGGGGTGATACAGTCAGACCTAGATTGATAGGGGTGATACAGTCAGACCTGATACAGTCAGACCTAGATGGATAGGGGTGATACAGTCAGACCTAGATGGATAGGGGTGATACAGTCAGACCTAGATGGATAGGGGTGATACAGTCAGACCTAGATGGATAGGGGTGATACAGTCAGACCTAGATGGATAGTGGTGATACAGTCAAACCTAGATGGATAGGGGTGATACAGTCAGACCTAGATGGATAGGGGTGATACAGTCAGACCTAGATGGATAGGGGTGATACAGTAAGATCTAGATGGATAGAGGTGATACAGTAAGATCTAGATGGATAGAGGTGGTACAGTCAGATCTAGATGGATAGGGGTGATACAGTCAGACCTAGATGGATAGGTGTGATACAGTCAGACCTAGATGGATAGGGGTGATACAGTCAGATCTAGATGGATAGGGGTGATACAGTCAGATCTAGATGGATAGTGGTGGTACAGTCAGACCTAAATGGATAGGGGTGATACAGTCAGATATAGATGATAGGGGTGATACAGTCAGACCTAGATGGGTAGAGGTGGTACAGTCAGATCTAGATGGATAGGGGTGATACAGTCTGACCTAGATGGATAGGGGTGATACAGTCAGATCTAGATGGATAGGGGTGATACAGTCAGACCTAGATGGATAGGTGTGATACAGTCAGATCTAGATGGATAGGGGTGATACAGTCAGATCTAGATGGATAGGGGTGATACAGTCAGATCTAGATGGATAGGGGTGATACAGTCAGATCTAGATGGATAGGGTTGATACAGTCAGATCTAGATGGATAGGGGTGATACAGTCAGATCTAGATGGATAGGGGTGATACAGTCAGACGTAGATGGATAGAGGTGATACAGTCAGACCTAGATGGATAGAGGTGATACAGTCAGATCTAAATCGATAGTGGTGATACAATAAGATCTAGATGGATAGAGGTGATACAGTCAGATCTAGATGGATAGTGGTGATACAGTAAGATCTAGATGGATAGAGGTGATAAAGTCAGATCTAAATCGATAGTGGTGATACAGTAAGATCTAGATGGATAGAGGTGTTACAGTCAGACCTAGGTGGATAGGGGAAAAGCAGTCAGATCTAGTTGGATAGGGGTGATACAGTCAGACCTAGATGGATAGGGGTGATACAGTCAGATCTAGATGGATAGGGGTGATAGAGTCAGATCTAGATGGATAGGGGTGATACAGTCAGATCTAGATGGATAGGGGTGATACAGTCAGATCTAGATGGATAGGGGTGGTACTGTCAGATCTAGATGGATAGGGGTGATACAGTCAGATATAGATGATAGGGGTGATACAGTCAGACCTAGATTGGTAGAGGTGGTACAGTCAGATCTAGATGGATAGGGGTGATACAGTCAGACCTAGATGGATAGGGGTGATACAGTCAGATCTAGATGGATGGGGTGATACAGTCAGATCTAGATGGATAGGGGTGATACAGTCAGATCTAGATGGATAGGGGTGATACAGTCAGACCTAGATTGATAGGGGTGATACAGTCAGACCTGATACAGTCAGACCTAGATGGATAGGGGTGATACAGTCAGACCTAGATGGATAGGGGTGATACAGTCAGACCTAGATGGATAGGGGTGATACAGTCAGACCTAGATGGATAGGGGTGATACAGTCAGACCTAGATGGATAGTGGTGATACAGTCAGACCTAGATGGATAGGGGTGATACAGTCAGATCTAGATGGATAGGGGTGATACAGTCAGATCTAGATGGATAGGGGTGATACAGTCAGATCTAGATGGATAGGGGTGATACAGTCAGATCTAGATGGATAGGGGTGATACAGTCAGATCTAGATGGATAGGGGTGATACATTCAGATCTAGATGGATAGGGGTGATACAGTCAGACGTAGATGGATAGAGGTGATACAGTCAGACCTAGATGGTTAAGGGTGATACAGTCAGACCTAGATGGATAGAGGTGATACAGTCAGATCTAAATCGATAGTGGTGATACAATAAGATCTAGATGGATAGAGGTGATACAGTCAGATCTAGATGGATAGTGGTGATACAGTAAGATCTAGATGGATAGAGGTGGTACAGTCAGACCTAGATGGATAGGGGAAAAACAGTCAGATCTAGTTGGATAGGGGTGATACCGTCAGATCTAGATGGATAGGGGTGATACAGTCAGATCTAGATGGATAGGGGTGATACAGTCAGATCTAGATGGATAGGGGTGATACAGTCAGATCTAGATGGATAGGGGTGATACAGTCAGACCTAGATTGATAGGGGTGATACAGTCAGACCTGATACAGTCAGACCTAGATGGATAGGGGTGATACAGTCAGACCTAGATGGATAGGGGTGATACAGTCAGACCTAGATGGATAGGGGTGATACAGTCAGACCTAGATGGATAGGGGTGATACAGTCAGACCTAGATGGATAGTGGTGATACAGTCAAACCTAGATGGATAGGGGTGATACAGTCAGACCTAGATGGATAGGGGTGATACAGTCAGACCTAGATGGATAGGGGTGATACAGTAAGATCTAGATGGATAGAGGTGATACAGTAAGATCTAGATGGATAGAGGTGGTACAGTCAGATCTAGATGGATAGGGGTGATACAGTCAGACCTAGATGGATAGGTGTGATACAGTCAGACCTAGATGGATAGGGGTGATACAGTCAGACCTAGATGGATAGGGGTCGTACAGTAAGATCTATATGGATAGAGGTGATACAGTAAGATCTAGATGGATAGAGGTGGTACAGTCAGACCTAGATGGATTGGGGTGATACAGTCAGACCTAGATGGATAGGGGTGATACAGTCAGATCTAGATGGATAGGGGTGATACAGTCAGATCTAGATGGATAGGGGTGATACAGTCAGATCTAGATGGATAGGGGTGATACAGTCAGATCTAGATGGATAGGGGTGATACAGTCAGATCTAGATGGATAGGGGTGATACAGTCAGATCTAGATGGATAGGGGTGATACAGTCAGACTTAGATGGATAGAGGTGATACAGTCAGACCTAGATGGTTAAGGGTGATACAGTCAGACCTAGATGGATAGAGGTGATACAGTCAGATCTAAATCGATAGTGGTGATACAATAAGATCTAGATGGATAGAGGTGATACAGTCAGATCTAGATGGATAGTGGTGATACAGTAAGATCTAGATGGATAGAGTTGGTACAGTCAGACCTAGATGGATAGGGGAAAAACAGTCAGATCTAGTTGGATAGGGGTGATACAGTCAGACCTAGATGGATAGGGGTGATACAGTCAGATCTAGATGGATAGGGATGATACCGTCAGATCTAGATGGATAGGGGTGATACAGTCAGATCTAGATGGATAGGGGTGATACAGTCAGATCTAGATGGATAGGGGTGATACAGTCAGATCTAGATGGATAGTGGTGGTACAATCAGACCTAAATGGATAGGGGTGATACAGTCAGATATAGATGATAGGGGTGATACAGTCAGACCTAGATGGGTAGAGGTGGTACAGTCAGATCTAGATGGATAGGGGTGATACAGTCAGACCTAGATGGATAGGGGTGATACAGTCAGATCTAGATGGATAGGGGTGATACAGTCAGACCTAGATGGATAGGTGTGATACAGTCAGATATAGATGATAGGGGTGATACAGTCAGACCTAGATGGGTAGAGGTGGTACAGTCAGATCTAGATGGATAGGGGTGATACAGTCAGACGTAGATGGATAGGTGTGATATAGTCAGATCTAGATGGATAGGGGTGATACAGTCAGATCTAGATGGATAGGGGTGATACAGTCAGATCTAGATGGATAGGGGTGATACAGTCAGATCTAGATGGATAGGGGTGATACAGTCAGATCTAGATTGATAGGGGTGATACAGTCAGATCTAGATGGATAGGGGTGATACAGTCAGATCTAGATGGATAGGGGTGATACAGTCAGATCTAGATGGATAGGGGTGATACAGTCAGATCTAGATGGATAGGGGTGATACAGTCAGACGTAGATGGATAGAGGTGATACAGTCAGACCTAGATGGTTAAGGGTGATACAGTCAGACCTAGATGGATAGAGGTGATACAGTCAGATCTAAATCGATAGTGGTGATACAATAAGATCTAGATGGATAGAGGTGATACAGTCAGATCTAGATGGATAGTGGTGATACAGTAAGATCTAGATGGATAGAGGTGGTACAGTCAGACCTAGATGGATAGGGGAAAAACAGTCAGATCTAGTTGGATAGGGGTGATACAGTCAGACCTAGATGGATAGGGGTGATACAGTCAGATCTAGATGGATAGGGATGATACCGTCAGATCTAGATGGATAGGGGTGATACAGTCAGATCTAGATGGATAGGGGTGATACAGTCAGATCTAGATGGATAGGGGTGATACAGTCAGATCTAGATGGATAGTGGTGGTACAGTCAGACCTAAATGGATAGGGGTGATACAGTCAGATATAGATGATAGGGGTGATACAGTCAGACCTAGATGGGTAGAGGTGGTACAGTCAGATCTAGATGGATAGGGGTGATACAGTCTTACCTAGATGGATAGGGGTGATACAGTCAGATCTAGATGGATAGGGGTGATACAGTCAGACCTAGATGGATAGGTGTGATACAGTCAGATCTAGATGGATAGGGGTGATACAGTCAGATCTAGATGGATAGGGGTGATACAGTCAGATCTAGATGGATAGGGGTGATACAGTCAGATCTAGATGGATAGGGGTGATACAGTCAGATCTAGATGGATAGGGGTGATACAGTCAGATCTAGATGGATAGGGTTGATACAGTCAGATCTAGATGGATAGGGGTGATACAGTCAGATCTAGATGGATAGGGGTGATACAGTCAGACGTAGATGGATAGAGGTGATACAGTCAGACCTAGATGGTTAAGGGTGATACAGTCAGACCTAGATGGATAGAGGTGATACAGTCAGATCTAAATCGATAGTGGTGATACAATAAGATCTAGATGGATAGAGGTGATACAGTCAGATCTAGATGGATAGTGGTGATACAGTAAGATCTAGATGGATAGAGGTGGTACAGTCAGACCTAGATGGATAGGGGAAAAACAGTCAGATCTAGTTGGATAGGGGTGATACAGTCAGACCTAGATGGATAGGGGTGATACAGTCAGATCTAGATGGATAGGGATGATACCGTCAGATCTAGATGGATAGGGGTGATACAGTCAGATCTAGATGGATAGGGGTGATACAGTCAGATCTAGATGGATAGGGGTGATACAGTCAGATCTAAATGGATAGTGGTGGTACAGTCAGACCTAAATGGATAGGGGTGATACAGTCAGATATAGATGATAGGGGTGATACAGTCAGACCTAGATGGGTAGAGGTGGTACAGTCAGATCTAGATGGATAGGGGTGATACAGTCTGACCTAGATGGATAGGGGTGATACAGTCAGATCTAGATGGATAGGGGTGATACAGTCAGATCTAGATGGATAGGGGTGATACAGTCAGATCTAGATGGATAGGGGTGATACAGTCAGATCTAGATGGATAGGGTTGATACAGTCAGATCTAGATGGATAGGGGTGATACAGTCAGATCTAGATGGATAGGGGTGATACAGTCAGATATAGACGGATAGGGGTGATACAGTCAGACCTAGATGGGTAGAGGTGGTACAGTCAGATCTAGATGGATAGGGGTGATACAGTCTGACCTAGATGGATAGGGGTGATACAGTCAGATCTAGATGGATAGGGGTGATACAGTCAGACCTAGATGGATAGGTGTGATACAGTCAGATCTAGATGGATAGGGGTGATACAGTCAGATCTAGATGGATAGGGGTGATACAGTCAGATCTAGATGGATAGGGGTGATACAGTCAGATCTAGATGGATAGGGGTGATACAGTCAGATCTAGATGGATAGGGTTGATACAGTCAGATCTAGATGGATAGGGGTGATACAGTCAGATCTAGATGGATAGGGGTGATACAGTCAGACGTAGATGGATAGAGGTGATACAGTCAGATCTAAATCGATAGTGGTGATACAATAAGATCTAGATGGATAGAGGTGATACAGTCAGATCTAAATCGATAGTGGTGATACAATAAGATCTAGATGGATAGAGGTGATACAGTCAGATCTAGATGGATAGTGGTGATACAGTAAGATCTAGATGGATAGAGGTGGTACAGTCAGACCTAGATGGATAGGGGAAAAACAGTCAGATCTAGTTGGATAGGGGTGATACAGTCAGACCTAGATGGATAGGGGTGATACAGTCAGATCTAGATGGATAGGGATGATACCGTCAGATCTAGATGGATAGGGGTGATACAGTCAGATCTAGATGGATAGGGGTGATACAGTCAGATCTAGATGGATAGGGATGATACAGTCAGATCTAAATGGATAGTGGTGGTACAGTCAGACCTAAATGGATAGGGGTGATACAGTCAGATATAGATGGATAGGGGTGATACAGTCAGACCTAGATGGGTAGAGGTGGTACAGTCAGATCTAGATGGATAGGGGTGATACAGTCTGACCTAGATGGATAGGGGTGATACAGTCAGATCTAGATGGATAGGGGTGATACAGTCAGACCTAGATGGATAGGTGTGATACAGTCAGATCTAGATGGATAGGGGTGATACAGTCAGATCTAGATGGATAGGGGTGATACAGTCAGATCTAGATGGATAGGGGTGATACAGTCAGATCTAGATGGATAGGGGTGATACAGTCAGATCTAGATGGATATGGTTGATACAGTCAGATCTAGATGGATAGGGGTGATACAGTCAGATCTAGATGGATAGGGGTGATACAGTCAGACGTAGATGGATAGAGGTGATACAGTCAGATCTAAATCGATAGTGGTGATACAATAAGATCTAGATGGATAGAGGTGATACAGTCAGATCTAGATGGATAGTGGTGATACAGTAAGATCTAGATGGATAGAGGTGATAAAGTCAGATCTAAATCGATAGTGGTGATACAGTAAGATCTAGATGGATAGAGGTGTTACAGTCAGACCTAGGTGGATAGGGGAAAAACAGTCAGATCTAGTTGGATAGGGGTGATACAGTCAGACCTAGATGGATAGGGGTGATACAGTCAGATCTAGATGGATAGGGGTGATACAGTCAGATCTAGATGGATAGGGTGATACAGTCAGATCTAGATGGATAGTGGTGATACAGTCAAACCTAGATGGATAGGGGTGATACAGTCAGACCTAGATGGATAGGGGTGATACAGTCAGACCTAGATGGATAGGGGTGATACAGCCAGACCTAGATGGATAGGGGTGATACAGTCAGACCTAGATGGATAGGGGTCGTACAGTAAGATCTAGATGGATAGAGGTGATACAGTAAGATCTAGATGGATAGAGGTGGTACAGTCAGACCTAGATGGATTGGGGTGATACAGTCAGACCTAGATGGATAGGGGTGATACAGTCAGATCTAGATGGATAGGGGTGATACAGTCAGATCTAGATGGATAGGGGTGATACAGTCAGATCTAGATGGATAGGGGTGATACAGTCAGATCTAGATGGATAGGGGTGATACAGTCAGATCTAGATGGATAGGGGTGATACAGTCAGATCTAGATGGATAGGGGTGATACAGTCAGATCTAGATGGATAGGGGTGATACAGTCAGACGTAGATGGATAGAGGTGATACAGTCAGACCTAGATGGTTAAGGGTGATACAGTCAGACCTAGATGGATAGAGGTGATACAGTCAGATCTAAATCGATAGTGGTGATACAATAAGATCTAGATGGATAGAGGTGATACAGTCAGATCTAGATGGATAGTGGTGATACAGTAAGATCTAGATGGATAGAGGTGGTACAGTCAGACCTAGATGGATAGGGGAAAAACAGTCAGATCTAGTTGGATAGGGGTGATACAGTCAGACCTAGATGGATAGGGGTGATACAGTCAGATCTAGATGGATAGGGATGATACCGTCAGATCTAGATGGATAGGGGTGATACAGTCAGATCTAGATGGATAGGGGTGATACAGTCAGATCTAGATGGATAGGGGTGATACAGTCAGATCTAGATGGATAGTGGTGGTACAGTCAGACCTAAATGGATAGGGGTGATACAGTCAGATATAGATGATAGGGGTGATACAGTCAGACCTAGATGGGTAGAGGTGGTACAGTCAGATCTAGATGGATAGGGGTGATACAGTCTTACCTAGATGGATAGGGGTGATACAGTCAGATCTAGATGGATAGGGGTGATACAGTCAGACCTAGATGGATAGGTGTGATACAGTCAGATCTAGATGGATAGGGGTGATACAGTCAGATCTAGATGGATAGGGGTGATACAGTCAGATCTAGATGGATAGGGGTGATACAGTCAGATCTAGATGGATAGGGGTGATACAGTCAGATCTAGATGGATAGGGGTGATACAGTCAGATCTAGATGGATAGGGTTGATACAGTCAGATCTAGATGGATAGGGGTGATACAGTCAGATCTAGATGGATAGGGGTGATACAGTCAGACGTAGATGGATAGAGGTGATACAGTCAGACCTAGATGGTTAAGGGTGATACAGTCAGACCTAGATGGATAGAGGTGATACAGTCAGATCTAAATCGATAGTGGTGATACAATAAGATCTAGATGGATAGAGGTGATACAGTCAGATCTAGATGGATAGTGGTGATACAGTAAGATCTAGATGGATAGAGGTGGTACAGTCAGACCTAGATGGATAGGGGAAAAACAGTCAGATCTAGTTGGATAGGGGTGATACAGTCAGACCTAGATGGATAGGGGTGATACAGTCAGATCTAGATGGATAGGGATGATACCGTCAGATCTAGATGGATAGGGGTGATACAGTCAGATCTAGATGGATAGGGGTGATACAGTCAGATCTAGATGGATAGGGGTGATACAGTCAGATCTAAATGGATAGTGGTGGTACAGTCAGACCTAAATGGATAGGGGTGATACAGTCAGATATAGATGATAGGGGTGATACAGTCAGACCTAGATGGGTAGAGGTGGTACAGTCAGATCTAGATGGATAGGGGTGATACAGTCTGACCTAGATGGATAGGGGTGATACAGTCAGATCTAGATGGATAGGGGTGATACAGTCAGATCTAGATGGATAGGGGTGATACAGTCAGATCTAGATGGATAGGGGTGATACAGTCAGATCTAGATGGATAGGGTTGATACAGTCAGATCTAGATGGATAGGGGTGATACAGTCAGATCTAGATGGATAGGGGTGATACAGTCAGATATAGACGGATAGGGGTGATACAGTCAGACCTAGATGGGTAGAGGTGGTACAGTCAGATCTAGATGGATAGGGGTGATACAGTCTGACCTAGATGGATAGGGGTGATACAGTCAGATCTAGATGGATAGGGGTGATACAGTCAGACCTAGATGGATAGGTGTGATACAGTCAGATCTAGATGGATAGGGGTGATACAGTCAGATCTAGATGGATAGGGGTGATACAGTCAGATCTAGATGGATAGGGGTGATACAGTCAGATCTAGATGGATAGGGGTGATACAGTCAGATCTAGATGGATAGGGTTGATACAGTCAGATCTAGATGGATAGGGGTGATACAGTCAGATCTAGATGGATAGGGGTGATACAGTCAGACGTAGATGGATAGAGGTGATACAGTCAGATCTAAATCGATAGTGGTGATACAATAAGATCTAGATGGATAGAGGTGATACAGTCAGATCTAAATCGATAGTGGTGATACAATAAGATCTAGATGGATAGAGGTGATACAGTCAGATCTAGATGGATAGTGGTGATACAGTAAGATCTAGATGGATAGAGGTGGTACAGTCAGACCTAGATGGATAGGGGAAAAACAGTCAGATCTAGTTGGATAGGGGTGATACAGTCAGACCTAGATGGATAGGGGTGATACAGTCAGATCTAGATGGATAGGGATGATACCGTCAGATCTAGATGGATAGGGGTGATACAGTCAGATCTAGATGGATAGGGGTGATACAGTCAGATCTAGATGGATAGGGATGATACAGTCAGATCTAAATGGATAGTGGTGGTACAGTCAGACCTAAATGGATAGGGGTGATACAGTCAGATATAGATGGATAGGGGTGATACAGTCAGACCTAGATGGGTAGAGGTGGTACAGTCAGATCTAGATGGATAGGGGTGATACAGTCTGACCTAGATGGATAGGGGTGATACAGTCAGATCTAGATGGATAGGGGTGATACAGTCAGACCTAGATGGATAGGTGTGATACAGTCAGATCTAGATGGATAGGGGTGATACAGTCAGATCTAGATGGATAGGGGTGATACAGTCAGATCTAGATGGATAGGGGTGATACAGTCAGATCTAGATGGATAGGGGTGATACAGTCAGATCTAGATGGATATGGTTGATACAGTCAGATCTAGATGGATAGGGGTGATACAGTCAGATCTAGATGGATAGGGGTGATACAGTCAGACGTAGATGGATAGAGGTGATACAGTCAGATCTAAATCGATAGTGGTGATACAATAAGATCTAGATGGATAGAGGTGATACAGTCAGATCTAGATGGATAGTGGTGATACAGTAAGATCTAGATGGATAGAGGTGATAAAGTCAGATCTAAATCGATAGTGGTGATACAGTAAGATCTAGATGGATAGAGGTGTTACAGTCAGACCTAGGTGGATAGGGGAAAAACAGTCAGATCTAGTTGGATAGGGGTGATACAGTCAGACCTAGATGGATAGGGGTGATACAGTCAGATCTAGATGGATAGGGGTGATACAGTCAGATCTAGATGGATAGGGGTGATACAGTCAGATCTAGATGGATAGTGGTGATACAGTCAAACCTAGATGGATAGGGGTGATACAGTCAGACCTAGATGGATAGGGGTGATACAGTCAGACCTAGATGGATAGGGGTGATACAGACAGACCTAGATGGATAGGGGTGATACAGTCAGACCTAGATGGATAGGGGTCGTACAGTAAGATCTAGATGGATAGAGGTGATACAGTAAGATCTAGATGGATAGAGGTGGTACAGTCAGACCTAGATGGATTGGGGTGATACAGTCAGACCTAGATGGATAGGGGTGATACAGTCAGATCTAGATGGATAGGGGTGATACAGTCAGATCTAGATGGATAGGGGTGATACAGTCAGATCTAGATGGATAGGGGTGATACAGTCAGATCTAGATGGATAGGGGTGATACAGTCAGATCTAGATGGATAGGGGTGATACAGTCAGATCTAGATGGATAGGGGTGATACAGTCAGATCTAGATGGATAGGGGTGATACAGTCAGACGTAGATGGATAGAGGTGATACAGTCAGACCTAGATGGTTAAGGGTGATACAGTCAGACCTAGATGGATAGAGGTGATACAGTCAGATCTAAATCGATAGTGGTGATACAATAAGATCTAGATGGATAGAGGTGATACAGTCAGATCTAGATGGATAGTGGTGATACAGTAAGATCTAGATGGATAGAGGTGGTACAGTCAGACCTAGATGGATAGGGGAAAAACAGTCAGATCTAGTTGGATAGGGGTGATACAGTCAGACCTAGATGGATAGGGGTGATACAGTCAGATCTAGATGGATAGGGATGATACCGTCAGATCTAGATGGATAGGGGTGATACAGTCAGATCTAGATGGATAGGGGTGATACAGTCAGATCTAGATGGATAGGGGTGATACAGTCAGATCTAGATGGATAGTGGTGGTACAGTCAGACCTAAATGGATAGGGGTGATACAGTCAGATATAGATGATAGGGGTGATACAGTCAGATCTAGATGGATAGGGGTGATACAGTCAGACCTAGATGGATAGGTGTGATACAGTCAGATATAGATGATAGGGGTGATACAGTCAGACCTAGATGGGTAGAGGTGGTACATTCAGATCTAGATGGATAGGGGTGATACAGTCAGACGTAGATGGATAGGTGTGATACAGTCAGATCTAGATGGATAGGGGTGATACAGTCAGATCTAGATGGATAGGGGTGATACAGTCAGATCTAGATGGATAGGGGTGATACAGTCAGATCTAGATGGATAGAGGTGTTACAGTCAGACCTAGGTGGATAGGGGAAAAACAGTCAGATCTAGTTGGATAGGGGTGATACAGTCAGACCTAGATGGATAGGGGTGATACAGTCAGATCTAGATGGATAGGGGTGATACAGTCAGATCTAGATGGATAGGGGTGATACAGTCAGATCTAGATGGATAGTGGTGATACAGTCAAACCTAGATGGATAGGGGTGATACAGTCAGACCTAGATGGATAGGGGTGATACAGTCAGACCTAGATGGATAGGGGTGATACAGCCAGACCTAGATGGATAGGGGTGATACAGTCAGACCTAGATGGATAGGGGTCGTACAGTAAGATCTAGATGGATAGAGGTGGTACAGTCAGACCTAGATGGATTGGGGTGATACAGTCAGACCTAGATGGATAGGGGTGATACAGTCAGATCTAGATGGATAGGGGTGATACAGTCAGATCTAGATGGATAGGGGTGATACAGTCAGATCTAGATGGATAGGGGTGATACAGTCAGATCTAGATGGATAGGGGTGATACAGTCAGATCTAGATGGATAGGGGTGATACAGTCAGATCTAGATGGATAGGGGTGATACAGTCAGATCTAGATGGATAGGGGTGATACAGTCAGATCTAGATGGATAGGGGTGATACAGTCAGACGTAGATGGATAGAGGTGATACAGTCAGACCTAGATGGTTAAGGGTGATACAGTCAGACCTAGATGGATAGAGGTGATACAGTCAGATCTAAATCGATAGTGGTGATACAATAAGATCTAGATGGATAGAGGTGATACAGTCAGATCTAGATGGATAGTGGTGATACAGTAAGATCTAGATGGATAGAGGTGGTACAGTCAGACCTAGATGGATAGGGGAAAAACAGTCAGATCTAGTTGGATAGGGGTGATACAGTCAGACCTAGATGGATAGGGGTGATACAGTCAGATCTAGATGGATAGGGATGATACCGTCAGATCTAGATGGATAGGGGTGATACAGTCAGATCTAGATGGATAGGGGTGATACAGTCAGATCTAGATGGATAGGGGTGATACAGTCAGATCTAGATGGATAGGGGTGATACAGTCAGATCTAGATGGATAGTGGTGGGACAGTCAGACCTAAATGGATAGGGGTGATACAGTCAGATATAGATGATAGGGGTGATACAGTTAGACCTAGATGGGTAGAGGTGGTACAGTCAGATCTAGATGGATAGGGGTGATACAGTCAGACCTAGATGGATAGGGGTGATACAGTCAGATCTAGATGGATAGGGGTGATACAGTCAGACCTAGATGGATAGGTGTGATACAGTCAGATATAGATGATAGGGGTGATACAGTCAGACCTAGATGGGTAGAGGTGGTACATTCAGATCTAGATGGATAGGGGTGATACAGTCAGACGTAGATGGATAGGTGTGATACAGTCAGATCTAGATGGATAGGGGTGATACAGTCAGATCTAGATGGATAGGGGTGATACAGTCAGATCTAGATGGATAGGGGTGATACAGTCAGATCTAGATGGATAGGGGTGATACAGTCAGATCTAGATTGATAGGGGTGATACAGTCAGATCTAGATGGATAGGGGTGATACAGTCAGATCTAAATCGATAGTGGTGATACAATAAGATCTAGATGGATAGAGGTGATACAGTCAGATCTAGATGGATAGTGGTGATACAGTAAGATCTAGATGGATAGGGGTGATACAGTCAGACCTAGATGGATAGGGGTGATACCGTCAGATCTAGATGGATAGGGATGATACCGTCAGATCTAGATGGATAGGGGTGATACAGTCAGATCTAGATGGATAGGGGTGATACAGTCAGATCTAGATGGATAGGGGTGATACAGTCAGATCTAGATGGATAGTGGTGGTACAGTCAGACCTAAATGGATAGGGGTGATACAGTCAGATATAGATGATAGGGGTGATACAGTCAGACCTAGATGGGTAGAGGTGGTACAGTCAGATCTAGATGGATAGGGGTGATACAGTCTGACCTAGATGGATAGGGGTGATACAGTCATATCTAGATGGATAGGGGTGATACAGTCAGACCTAGATGGATAGGTGTGATACAGTCAGATCTAGATGGATAGGGGTGATACAGTCAGATCTAGATGGATAGGGGTGATACAGTCAGATCTAGATGGATAGGGGTGATACAGTCAGATCTAGATGGATAGGGGTGATACAGTCAGATCTAGATGGATAGGGTTGATACAGTCAGATCTAGATGGATAGGGGTGATACAGTCAGATCTAGATGGATAGGGGTGATACAGTCAGACGTAGATGGATAGAGGTGATACAGTCAGACCTAGATGGTTAAGGGTGATAAAGTCAGACCTAGATGGATAGAGGTGATACAGTCAGATCTAAATCGATAGTAGTGATACAGTCAGATCTAGATGGATAGGGGTGATACAGTCAGACGTAGATGGATAGAGGTGATACAGTCAGACCTAGATGGTTAAGGGTGATACAGTCAGACCTAGATGGATAGAGGTGATACAGTCAGATCTAAATCGATAGTGGTGATACAATAAGATCTAGATGGATAGATGTGATACAGTCAGATCTAGATGGATAGTGGTGATACAGTAAGATCTAGATGGATAGAGGTGGTACAGTCAGACCTAGATGGATAGGGGAAAAACAGTCAGATCTAGTTGGATAGGGGTGATACAGTCAGACCTAGATGGATAGGGGTGATACAGTCAGATCTAGATGGATAGGGATGATACCGTCAGATCTAGATGGATAGGGGTGATACAGTCAGACCTAGATGGATAGGTGTGATACAGTCAGATCTAGATGGATAGGGGTGATACAGTCAGATCTAGATGGATAGGGGTGATACAGTCAGATCTAGATGGATAGGGGTGATACAGTCAGATCTAGATGGATAGGGGTGATACAGTCAGATCTAGATGGATAGGGTTGATACAGTCAGATCTAGATGGTTAGGGGTGATACAGTCAGATCTAGATGGATAGGGGTGATACAGTCAGACGTAGATGGATAGAGGTGATACAGTCAGACCTAGATGGTTAAGGGTGATACAGTCAGACCTAGATGGATAGAGGTGATACAGTCAGATCTAAATCGATAGTGGTGATACAATAAGATCTAGATGGATAGAGGTGATACAGTCAGATCTAGATGGATAGTGGTGATACAGTAAGATCTAGATGGATAGAGGTGATAAAGTCAGATCTAAATCGATAGTGGTGATACAGTAAGATCTAGATGGATAGGGGTCGTACAGTAAGATCTAGATGGATAGAGGTGATACAGTAAGATCTAGATGGATAGGGGTGATACAGTCATACCTAGATGGATAGAGGTGATACAGTCAGACCTAGATAGATAGGGGTGATACAGTCAGACCTAGATGGATAGGGGTGATACAGTCAGATCTAGATGGATAGGGGTGGTACAGTCAGACCTAAATGGATAGGGGTGATACAGTCAGATATAGATGATAGGGGTGATACAGTCAGACCTAGATGGGTAGAGGTGGTACAGTCAGATCTAGATGGATAGGGGTGATACAGTCAGACCTAGATGGATAGGTGTGATACAGTCAGATCTAGATGGATAGGGGTGATACAGTCAGATCTAGATGGATAGGGGTGATACAGTCAGATCTAGATGGATAGGGGTGATACAGTCAGATCTAGATGGATAGTGGTGGTACAGTCAGACCTAAATGGATAGGGGTGATACAGTCAGATATAGATGATAGGGGTGATACAGTCAGACCTAGATGGGTAGAGGTGGTACAGTCAGATCTAGATGGATAGGGGTGATACAGTCTGACCTAGATGGATAGGGGTGATACAGTCAGATCTAGATGGATAGGGGTGATACAGTCAGACCTAGATGGATAGGTGTGATACAGTCAGATCTAGATGGATAGGGGTGATACAGTCAGATCTAGATGGATAGGGGTGATACAGTCAGATCTAGATGGATAGGGGTGATACAGTCAGATCTAGATGGATAGGGGTGATACAGTCAGATCTAGATGGATAGGGTTGATACAGTCAGATCTAGATGGATAGGGGTGATACAGTCAGATCTAGATGGATAGGGATGATACAGTCAGACGTAGATGGATAGAGGTGATACAGTCAGACCTAGATGGTTAAGGGTGATACAGTCAGACCTAGATGGATAGAGGTGATACAGTCAGATCTAAATCGATAGTGGTGATACAATAAGATCTAGATGGATAGAGGTGTTACAGTCAGACCTAGGTGGATAGGAGAAAAACAGTCAGATCTAGTTGGATAGGGGTGATACAGTCAGACCTAGATGGATAGGGGTGATACAGTCAGATCTAGATGGATAGGGGTGATACAGTCAGATCTAGATGGATAGGGGTGATACAGTCAGATCTAGATGGATAGGGGTGATACAGTCAGATCTAGATGGATAGGGGTGGTACAGTCAGACCTAGATGGATAGGGGTGATACAGTCAGATATAGATGATAGGGGTGATACAGTCAGACCTAGATTGGTAGAGGTGGTACAGTCAGATCTAGATGGATAGGGGTGATACAGTCAGACCTAGATGGATAGGGGTGATACAGTCAGATCTAGATGGATAGGGGTGATACAGTCAGATCTAGATGGATAGGGGTGATACAGTCAGATCTAGATGGATAGGGGTGATACAGTCAGACCTAGATTGATAGGGGTGATACAGTCAGACCTAGATGGATAGGGGTGATACAGTCAGACCTAGATGGATAGGGGTGATACAGTCAGACCTAGATGGATAGGGGTGATACAGTCAGACCTAGATGGATAGGGGTGATACAGTCAGACCTAGATGGATAGTGGTGATACAGTCAAACCTAGATGGATAGGGGTGATACAGTCAGACCTAGATGGATAGGGGTGATACAGTCAGACCTAAATGGATAGGGGTGATACAGCCAGACGTAGATGGATAGGGGTCGTACAGTAAGATCTAGATGGATAGAGGTGATACAGTAAGATCTAGATGGATAGGGGTGATACAGTCATACCTAGATGGATAGAGGTGATACAGTCAGACCTAGATGGATAGGGGTGATACAGTCAGACCTAGATGGATAGGGGTGATACAGTCAGATCTAGATGGATAGGGGTGGTACAGTCAGACCTAAATGGATAGGGGTGATACAGTCAGATATAGATGATAGGGGTGATACAGTCAGACCTAGATGGGTAGAGGTGGTACAGTCAGATCTAGATGGATAGGGGTGATACAGTCAGACCTAGATGGATAGGTGTGATACAGTCAGATCTAGATGGATAGGGGTGATACAGTCAGATCTAGATGGATAGGGGTGATACAGTCAGACCTAGATGGATAGGGGTGATACAGCCAGACCTAGATGGATAGGGGTGATACAGTCAGATCTAGATGGATAGGGGTGATACAGTCAGATCTAGATGGATAGGGGTGATACAGTCAGATCTAGATGGATAGTGGTGGTACAGTCAGACCTAAATGGATAGGGGTGATACAGTCAGATATAGATGATAGGGGTGATACAGTCAGACCTAGATGGGTAGAGGTGGTACAGTCAGATCTAGATGGATAGGGGTGATACAGTCAGACCTAGATGGATAGGGGTGATACAGTCAGACCTAAATGGATAGGGGTGATACAGCCAGACGTAGATGGATAGGGGTCGTACAGTAAGATCTAGATGGATAGAGGTGATACAGTAAGATCTAGATGGATAGGGGTGATACAGTCATACCTAGATGGATAGAGGTGATACAGTCAGACCTAGATGGATAGGGGTGATACAGTCAGACCTAGATGGATAGGGGTGATACAGTCAGATCTAGATGGATAGGGGTGGTACAGTCAGACCTAAATGGATAGGGGTGATACAGTCAGATATAGATGATAGGGGTGATACAGTCAGACCTAGATGGGTAGAGGTGGTACAGTCAGATCTAGATGGATAGGGGTGATACAGTCAGACCTAGATGGATAGGTGTGATACAGTCAGATCTAGATGGATAGGGGTGATACAGTCAGATCTAGATGGATAGGGGTGATACAGTCAGACCTAGATGGATAGGGGTGATACAGCCAGACCTAGATGGATAGGGGTGATACAGTCAGATCTAGATGGATAGGGGTGATACAGTCAGATCTAGATGGATAGGGGTGATACAGTCAGATCTAGATGGATAGTGGTGGTACAGTCAGACCTAAATGGATAGGGGTGATACAGTCAGATATAGATGATAGGGGTGATACAGTCAGACCTAGATGGGTAGAGGTGGTACAGTCAGATCTAGATGGATAGGGGTGATACAGTCTGACCTAGATGGATAGGGGTGATACAGTCAGATCTAGATGGATAGGGGTGATACAGTCAGACCTAGATGGATAGGTGTGATACAGTCAGATCTAGATGGATAGGGGTGATACAGTCAGATCTAGATGGATAGGGGTGATACAGTCAGATCTAAATCGATAGTGGTGATACAATAAGATCTAGATGGATAGAGGTGATACAGTCAGACCTAGATGGGTAGAGGTGGTACAGTCAGATCTAGATGGATAGAGGTGATACAGTCAGATCTAAATCGATAGTGGTGATACAATAAGATCTAGATGGATAGAGGTGATACAGTCAGATCTAGATGGATAGTGGTGATACAGTAAGATCTAGATGGATAGAGGTGATAAAGTCAGATCTAAATCGATAGTGGTGATACAGTAAGATCTAGATGGATAGAGGTGTTACAGTCAGACCTAGGTGGATAGGAGAAAAACAGTCAGATCTAGTTGGATAGGGGTGATACAGTCAGACCTAGATGGATAGGGGTGATACAGTCAGATCTAGATGGATAGGGGTGATACAGTCAGATCTAGATGGATAGGGGTGATACAGTCAGATCTAGATGGATAGGGGTGATACAGTCAGATCTAGATGGATAGGGGTGGTACAGTCAGACCTAGATGGATAGGGGTGATACAGTCAGATATAGATGATAGGGGTGATACAGTCAGACCTAGATTGGTAGAGGTGGTACAGTCAGATCTAGATGGATAGGGGTGATACAGTCAGACCTAGATGGATAGGGGTGATACAGTCAGATCTAGATGGATAGGGGTGATACAGTCAGATCTAGATGGATAGGGGTGATACAGTCAGATCTAGATGGATAGGGGTGATACAGTCAGACCTAGATTGATAGGGGTGATACAGTCAGACCTAGATGGATAGGGGTGATACAGTCAGACCTAGATGGATAGGGGTGATACAGTCAGACCTAGATGGATAGGGGTGATACAGTCAGATCTAGATGGATAGGGGTGGTACAGTCAGACCTAAATGGATAGGGGTGATACAGTCAGATATAGATGATAGGGGTGATACAGTCAGACCTAGATGGGTAGAGGTGGTACAGTCAGACTAGATGGATAGGGGTGATACAGTCAGACCTAGATGGATAGGTGTGATACAGTCAGATCTAGATGGATAGGGGTGATACAGTCAGATCTAGATGGATAGGGGTGATACAGTCAGACCTAGATGGATAGGGGTGATACAGCCAGACCTAGATGGATAGGGGTGATACAGTCAGATCTAGATGGATAGGGGTGATACAGTCAGATCTAGATGGATAGGGGTGATACAGTCAGATCTAGATGGATAGTGGTGGTACAGTCAGACCTAAATGGATAGGGGTGATACAGTCAGATATAGATGGATAGGGGTGATACAGTCAGACCTAGATGGGTAGAGGTGGTACAGTCAGATCTAGATGGATAGGGGTGATACAGTCTGACCTAGATGGATAGGGGTGATACAGTCAGATCTAGATGGATAGGGGTGATACAGTCAGACCTAGATGGATAGGTGTGATACAGTCAGATCTAGATGGATAGGGGTGATACAGTCAGATCTAGATGGATAGGGGTGATACAGTCAGATCTAAATCGATAGTGGTGATACAATAAGATCTAGATGGATAGAGGTGATACAGTCTGACCTAGATGGATAGGGGTGATACAGTCAGATCTAGATGGATAGGGGTGATACAGTCAGACCTAGATGGATAGTGGTGATACAATAAGATCTAGATGGATAGAGGTGATACAGTCAGATCTAGATGGATAGGGGTGATACAGTAAGATCTAGATGGATAGAGGTGATAAAGTCAGATCTAAATCGATAGTGGTGATACAGTAAGATCTAGATGGATAGAGGTGTTACAGTCAGACCTAGGTGGATAGGAGAAAAACAGTCAGATCTAGTTGGATAGGGGTGATACAGTCAGACCTAGATGGATAGGGGTGATACAGTCAGATCTAGATGGATAGGGGTGATACAGTCAGATCTAGATGGATAGGGGTGATACAGTCAGATCTAGATGGATAGGGGTGATACAGTCAGATCTAGATGGATAGGGGTGGTACAGTCAGACCTAGATGGATAGGGGTGATACAGTCAGATATAGATGATAGGGGTGATACAGTCAGACCTAGATTGGTAGAGGTGGTACAGTCAGATCTAGATGGATAGGGGTGATACAGTCAGACCTAGATGGATAGGGGTGATACAGTCAGATCTAGATGGATAGGGGTGATACAGTCAGATCTAGATGGATAGGGGTGATACAGTCAGATCTAGATGGATAGGGGTGATACAGTCAGACCTAGATTGATAGGGGTGATACAGTCAGACCTAGATGGATAGGGGTGATACAGTCAGACCTAGATGGATAGGGGTGATACAGTCAGACCTAGATGGATAGGGGTGATACAGTCAGACCTAGATGGATAGGGGTGATACAGTCAGACCTAGATGGATAGTGGTGATACAGTCAAACCTAGATGGATAGGGGTGATACAGTCAGACCTAGATGGATAGGGGTGATACAGTCAGACCTAAATGGATAGGGGTGATACAGCCAGACCTAGATGGATAGGGGTCGTACAGTAAGATCTAGATGGATAGAGGTGATACAGTAAGATCTAGATGGATAGGGGTGATACAGTCATACCTAGATGGATAGAGGTGATACAGTCAGACCTAGATGGATAGGGGTGATACAGTCAGACCTAGATGGATAGGGGTGATACAGTCAGATCTAGATGGATAGGGGTGGTACAGTCAGACCTAAATGGATAGGGGTGATACAGTCAGATATAGATGATAGGGGTGATACAGTCAGACCTAGATGGGTAGAGGTGGTACAGTCAGATCTAGATGGATAGGGGTGATACAGTCAGATCTAGATGGATAGGGGTGATACAGTCAGATCTAGATGGATAGTGGTGGTACAGTCAGACCTAAATGGATAGGGGTGATACAGTCAGATATAGATGATAGGGGTGATACAGTCAGACCTAGATGGGTAGAGGTGGTACAGTCAGATCTAGATGGATAGGGGTGATACAGTCTGACCTAGATGGATAGGGGTGATACAGTCAGATCTAGATGGATAGGGGTGATACAGTCAGACCTAGATGGATAGGTGTGATACAGTCAGATCTAAATGGATAGGGGTGATACAGTCAGATCTAGATGGATAGGGGTGATACAGTCAGATCTAGATGGATAGGGGTGATACAGTCAGATCTAGATGGATAGGGGTGATACAGTCAGATCTAGATGGATAGGGTTGATACAGTCAGATCTAGATGGATAGGGGTGATACAGTCAGATCTAGATGGATAGGGATGATACAGTCAGACGTAGATGGATAGAGGTGATACAGTCAGACCTAGATGGTTAAGGGTGATACAGTCAGACCTAGATGGATAGAGGTGATACAGTCAGATCTAAATCGATAGTGGTGATACAATAAGATCTAGATGGATAGAGGTGTTACAGTCAGACCTAGGTGGATAGGAGAAAAACAGTCAGATCTAGTTGGATAGGGGTGATACAGTCAGACCTAGATGGATAGGGGTGATACAGTCAGATCTAGATGGATAGGGGTGATACAGTCAGATCTAGATGGATAGGGGTGATACAGTCAGATCTAGATGGATAGAGGTGGTACAGTCAGACCTAGATGGATAGGGGTGATACAGTCAGATCTAGATGGATAGGGGTGATACAGTCAGATTTAGATGGATAGAGGTGGTGTAGTCAGACCTAGATGGATAGTGGTGATACAGTAAGATCTAGATGGATAGAGGTGATACAGTCAGATCTAAATCGATAGTGGTGATACAGTAAGATCTAGATGGATAGAGGTGTTACAGTCAGACCTAGGTGGATAGGGGAAAAACAGTCAGATCTAGTTGGATAGGGGTGATACAGTCAGACCTAGATGGATAGGGGTGATACAGTCAGATCTAGATGGATAGGTGTGATACAGTCAGATCTAGATGGATAGGGGTGATACAGTCAGATATAGATGATAGGGGTGATACAGTCAGACCTAGATTGGTAGAGGTGGTACAGTCAGATCTAGATGGATAGGGGTGATACAGTCAGACCTAGATGGATAGGGGTGATACAGTCAGATCTAGATGGATAGGGGTGATACAGTCAGATCTAGATGGATAGGGGTGATACAGTCAGATCTAGATGGATAGGGGTGATACAGTCAGACCTAGATTGATAGGGGTGATACAGTCAGACCTAGATGGATAGGGGTGATACAGTCAGACCTAGATGGATAGGGGTGATACAGTCAGACCTAGATGGATAGGGGTGATACAGTCAGACCTAGATGGATAGGGGTGATACAGTCAGACCTAGATGGATAGGGGTGATACAGTCAGACCTAGATGGATAGGGGTGATACAGCCAGACCTAGATGGATAGGGGTGATACAGTCAGACCTAGATGGATAGGGGTCGTACAGTAAGATCTAGATGGATAGAGGTGATACAGTAAGATCTAGATGGATAGAGGTGGTACAGTCAGACCTAGATGGATTGGGGTGATACAGTCAGACCTAGATGGATAGGGGTGATACAGTCAGACCTAGATTGATAGGGGTGATACAGTCAGACCTCGATGGATAGGGGTGATACAGTCAGACCTAGATGGATAGGGGTGATACAGTCAGACCTGATACAGTCAGACCTAGATGGATAGGGGTGATACAGTCAGACCTAGATGGATAGTGGTGATACAGTCAGACCTAGATGGATAGTGGTGATACAGTCAGACCTAGATGGATAGTGGTGATACAGTCAGACCTAGATGGATAGTGGTGATACAATAAGATCTAGATGGATAGAGGTGATACAGTCAGATCTAGATGGATAGTGGTGATACAGTAAAATCTAGATGGATAGAGGTGGTACAGTCAGACCTAGATGGATAGGGGAAAAACAGTCAGTACTAGTTGGATAGGGGTGATACAGTCAGACCTAGATGGATAGGGATGATACAGTCAGATCTAGATGGATAGGGATGATACCGTCAGATCTAGATGGATAGGGGTGATACAGTCAGACATAGATGGATAGGGGAGATACAGTCAGATCTAGATGGATAGGGGTGATACAGTCAGATCTAGATGGATAGGGGTGATACAGTCAGATCTAGATGGATAGTGGTGGTACAGTCAGACCTAAATGGATAGGGGTGATACAGTCAGATATAGATGATAGGGGTGATACAGTCAGACCTAGATGGGTAGAGGTGGTACAGTCAGATCTAGATGGATAGGGGTGATACAGTCAGACCTAGATGGATAGGGGTGATACAGTCAGATCTAGATGGATAGGGGTGATACAGTCAGATCTAGATGGATAGGGGTGATACAGTCAGATCTAGATGGATAGAGGTGGTACAGTCAGACCTAGATGGATAGGGGTGGTGTAGTCAGACATAGATGGATAGAGGTGGTACAGTCAGACCTAGATAGATAGATGTGGTGTAGTCAGACATAGATGGATAGTGGTGATACAGTAAGATCTAGATGGATAGAGGTGATACAGTCAGATCTAAATCGATAGTGGTGATACAGTAAGATCTAGATGGATAGAGGTGTTACAGTCAGACCTAGGTGGATAGGGGAAAAACAGTCAGATCTAGTTGGATAGGGGTGATACAGTCAGACCTAGATGGATAGGGGTGATACAGTCAGATCTAGATGGATAGGGGTGATACAGTCAGATCTAGATGGATAGGGGTGATACAGTCAGATCTAGATGGATAGGTGTGATACAGTCAGATCTAGATGGATAGGGGTGGTACAGTCAGACCTAGATGGATAGGGGTGATACAGTCAGATATAGATGATAGGGGTGATACAGTCAGACCTAGATTGGTAGAGGTGGTACAGTCAGATCTAGATGGATAGGGGTGATACAGTCAGACCTAGATGGATAGGGGTGATACAGTCAGATCTAGATGGATAGGGGTGATACAGTCAGATCTAGATGGATAGGGGTGATACAGTCAGATCTAGATGGATAGGGGTGATACAGTCAGACCTAGATGGATAGGGGTGATACAGTCAGACCTAGATGGATAGGGGTGATACAGTCAGACCTAGATGGATAGGGGTGATACAGTCAGACCTAGATGGATAGTGGTGATACAGTCAGACCTAGATGGATAGGGGTGATACAGTCAGACCTAGATGGATAGGGGTGATACAGTCAGACCTAGATGGATAGGGGTGATACAGCCAGACCTAGATGGATAGGGGTGATACAGTCAGACCTAGATGGATAGGGGTCGTACAGTAAGATCTAGATGGATAGAGGTGATACAGTAAGATCTAGATGGATAGAGGTGGTACAGTCAGACCTAGATGGATTGGGGTGATACAGTCAGACCTAGATGGATAGGGGTGATACAGTCAGACCTAGATTGATAGGGGTGATACAGTCAGACCTCGATGGATAGGGGTGATACAGTCATACCTAGATGGATAGGGGTGATACAGTCAGACCTGATACAGTCAGACCTAGATGGATAGGGGTGATACAGTCAGACCTAGATGGATAGTGGTGATACAGTCAGACCTAGATGGATAGTGGTGATACAGTCAGACCTAGATGGATAGTGGTGATACAGTCAGACCTAGATGGATAGTGGTGATACAATAAGATCTAGATGGATAGAGGTGATACAGTCAGATCTAGATGGATAGTGGTGATACAGTAAAATCTAGATGGATAGAGGTGGTACAGTCAGACCTAGATGGATAGGGGAAAAACAGTCAGATCTAGTTGGATAGGGGTGATACAGTCACACCTAGATGGATAGGGGTGATACAGTCAGATCTAGATGGATAGGGATGATACCGTCAGATCTAGATGGATAGGGGTGATACAGTCAGATCTAGATGGATAGGGGAGATACAGTCAGATCTAGATGGATAGGGGTGATACAGTCAGATCTAGATGGATAGGGGTGATACAGTCAGATATAGATGATAGGGGTGATACAGTCAGACCTAGATGGGTAGAGGTGGTACAGTCAGATCTAGATGGATAGGGGTGATACAGTCAGACCTAGATGGATAGGGGAAAAACAGTCAGATCTAGTTGGATAGGGGTGATACAGTCACACCTAGATGGATAGGGGTGATACAGTCAGATCTAGATGGATAGGGATGATACCGTCAGATCTAGATGGATAGGGGTGATACAGTCAGATCTAGATGGATAGGGGAGATACAGTCAGATCTAGATGGATAGGGGTGATACAGTCAGATCTAGATGGATAGGGGTGATACAGTCAGATCTAGATGGATAGGGGTGATACAGTCAGATCTAGATGGATAGTGGTGGTACAGTCAGACCTAAATGGATAGGGGTGATACAGTCAGATATAGATGATAGGGGTGATACAGTCAGACCTAGATGGGTAGAGGTGGTACAGTCAGATCTAGATGGATAGGGGTGATACAGTCTGACCTAGATGGATAGGGGTGATACAGTCAGATCTAGATGGATAGGTGTGATACAGTCAGACCTAGATGGATAGGGGTGATACAGTCAGACCTAGATGGATAGGGGTCGTACAGTAAGATCTAGATGGATAGAGGTGATACAGTAAGATCTAGATGGATAGAGGTGGTACAGTCAGACCTAGATGGATTGGGGTGATACAGTCAGACCTAGATGGATAGGGGTGATACAGTCAGACCTAGATGGATTTGGGTGATACAGTCAGACCTAGATGGATAGGGGTGATACAGTCAGACCTAGATGGATAGTGGTGATACAGTCAGACCTAGATGGATAGGGGTGATACAGTCAGACCTAGATGGATAGGGGTGATACAGTCAGACCTAGATGGATAGGGGTGATACAGCCAGACCTAGATGGATAGGGGTGATACAGTCAGACCTAGATGGATAGGGGTCGTACAGTAAGATCTAGATGGATAGAGGTGATACAGTAAGATCTAGATGGATAGAGGTGGTACAGTCAGACCTAGATGGATTAGGGGTGATACAGTCAGACCTAGATGGATAGGGGTGATACAGTCAGACCTAGATTGATAGGGGTGATACAGTCAGACCTCGATGGATAGGGGTGATACAGTCAGACCTAGATGGATAGGGGTGATACAGTCAGACCTGATACAGTCAGACCTAGATGGATAGGGGTGATACAGTCAGACCTAGATGGATAGTGGTGATACAGTCAGACCTAGATGGATAGTGGTGATACAGTCAGACCTAGATGGATAGTGGTGATACAGTCAGACCTAGATGGATAGTGGTGATACAATAAGATCTAGATGGATAGAGGTGATACAGTCAGATCTAGATGGATAGGTGGTACAGTCAGACCTAGATGGATAGGGGAAAAACAGTCAGATCTAGTTGGATAGGGGTGATACAGTCACACCTAGATGGATAGGGGTGATACAGTCAGATCTAGATGGATAGGGATGATACCGTCAGATCTAGATGGATAGGGGTGATACAGTCAGATCTAGATGGATAGGGGAGATAGTCAGATCTAGATGGATAGGGGTGATACAGTCAGATCTAGATGGATAGGGGTGATACAGTCAGATCTAGATGGATAGTGGTGGTACAGTCAGACCTAAATGGATAGGGGTGATACAGTCAGATATAGATGATAGGGGTGATACAGTCAGACCTAGATGGGTAGAGGTGGTACAGTCAGATCTAGATGGATAGGGGTGATACAGTCAGACCTAGATGGATAGGGGAAAAACAGTCAGATCTAGTTGGATAGGGGTGATACAGTCACACCTAGATGGATAGGGGTGATACAGTCAGATCTAGATGGATAGGGATGATACCGTCAGATCTAGATGGATAGGGGTGATACAGTCAGATCTAGATGGATAGGGGAGATACAGTCAGATCTAGATGGATAGGGGTGATACAGTCAGATCTAGATGGATAGGGGTGATACAGTCAGATCTAGATGGATAGGGGTGATACAGTCAGATCTAGATGGATAGTGGTGGTACAGTCAGACCTAAATGGATAGGGGTGATACAGTCAGATATAGATGATAGAGGTGATACAGTCAGACCTAGATGGGTAGAGGTGGTACAGTCAGATCTAGATGGATAGGGGTGATACAGTCTGACCTAGATGGATAGGGGTGATACAGTCAGATCTAGATGGATAGGTGTGATACAGTCAGACCTAGATGGATAGGGGTGATACAGTCAGACCTAGATGGATAGGGGTCGTACAGTAAGATCTAGATGGATAGAGGTGATACAGTAAGATCTAGATGGATAGAGGTGGTACAGTCAGACCTAGATGGATTGGGGTGATACAGTCAGACCTAGATGGATAGGGGTGATACAGTCAGACCTAGATGGATAGGGGTGATACAGCCAGACCTAGATGGATAGGGGTGATACAGTCAGACCTAGATGGATAGGGGTCGTACAGTAAGATCTAGATGGATAGAGGTGATACAGTAAGATCTAGATGGATAGAGGTGGTACAGTCAGACCTAGATGGATTGGGGTGATACAGTCAGACCTAGATGGATAGGGGTGATACAGTCAGACCTAGATTGATAGGGGTGATACAGTCAGACCTAGATGGATAGGGGTGATACAGTCAGACCTAGATGGATAGGGGTGATACAGTCAGACCTGATACAGTCAGACCTAGATGGATAGAGGTGATACAGTCAGACCTAGATGGATAGTGGTGATACAGTCAGACCTAGATGGATAGTGGTGATACAATAAGATCTAGATGGATAGAGGTGATACAGTCAGATCTAGATGGATAGTGGTGATACAGTAAAATCTAGATGGATAGAGGTGGTACAGTCAGACCTAGATGGATAGGGGAAAAACAGTCAGATCTAGTTGGATAGGGGTGATACAGTCACACCTAGATGGATAGGGGTGATACAGTCAGATCTAGATGGATAGGGATGATACCGTCAGATCTAGATGGATAGGGGTGATACAGTCAGATCTAGATGGATAGGGGAGATACAGTCAGATCTAGATGGATAGGGGTGATACAGTCAGATCTAGATGGATAGGGGTGATACAGTCAGATCTAGATGGATAGTGGTGGTACAGTCAGACCTAAATGGATAGGGGTGATACAGTCAGATATAGATGATAGGGGTGATACAGTCAGACCTAGATGGGTAGAGGTGGTACAGTCAGATCTAGATGGATAGGGGTGATACAGTCAGACCTAGATGGATAGGGGAAAAACAGTCAGATCTAGTTGGATAGGGGTGATACAGTCACACCTAGATGGATAGGGGTGATACAGTCAGATCTAGATGGATAGGGATGATACCGTCAGATCTAGATGGATAGGGGTGATACAGTCAGATCTAGATGGATAGGGGAGATACAGTCAGATCTAGATGGATAGGGGTGATACAGCCAGATCTAGATGGATAGGGGTGATACAGTCAGATCTAGATGGATAGTGGTGGTACAGTCAGACCTAAATGGATAGGGGTGATACAGTCAGATATAGATGATAGGGGTGATACAGTCAGACCTAGATGGGTAGAGGTGATACAGTCAGACCTAGATGGATAGAGGTGATACAGTCAGACCTAGATGGATAGGGGTGGTACAGTCAGATCTAGATGGATAGGTGTGATACAGTCAGACCTAGATGGATAGGGGTGATACAGTCAGACCTAGATGGATAGGGGTCGTACAGTAAGATCTAGATGGATAGAGGTGATACAGTAAGATCTAGATGGATAGAGGTGGTACAGTCAGACCTAGATGGATTGGGGTGATACAGTCAGACCTAGATGGATAGGGGTGATACAGTCAGACCTAGATGGATAGAGGTGATACAGTCAGACCTAGATGGATAGGGGTGGTACAGTCAGATCTAGATGGATAGGGGTGGGACAGTCAGACCTAGATGGTTAAGGGTGATACAGTCAGACCTAGATGGATAGAGGTGATACAGTCAGACCTAGATGGATAGAGGTGATACAGTCAGACCTAGATGGATAGGGGTGATACAGTCAGATCTAGATGGATAGAGGTGATACAGTCAGACCTAGATGGATAGGGGTGATACAGTCAGATCTAGATGATTAGGGGTGATACAGTCAGATCTAGATGGATAGGGGTGATACAGTAAGATCTAGATGGATAGAGGTGGTACAGTCAGACCTAGATGGATAGGGGTGATACAGTCAGATCTAGATGGATAGGGGTGATACAGTCAGATTTAGATGGATAGAGGTGGTGTAGTCAGACCTAGATGGATAGTGGTGATACAGTAAGATCTAGATGGATAGAGGTGATACAGTCAGATCTAAATCGATAGTGGTGATACAGTAAGATCTAGATGGATAGAGGTGTTACAGTCAGACATAGGTGGATAGGGGGAAAACAGTCAGATCTAGTTGGATAGGGGAAAAACAGTCAGATCTAGTTGGATAGGGGTGATACAGTCAGACCTAGATGGATAGGGGTGATACAGTCAGATCTAGATGGATAGGGGTGATACAGTCAGATCTAGATGGATAGGGGTGATACAGTCAGATCTAGATGGATAGGGGTGATACAGTCAGATCTAGATGGATAGGGGTGGTACAGTCAGACCTAGATGGATAGTGGTGATACAGTCAGACCTAGATGGATAGTGGTGATACAGTCAGACCTAGATGGATAGTGGTGATACAATAAGATCTAGATGGATAGAGGTGATACAGTCAGATCTAGATGGATAGTGGTGATACAGTAAGATCTAGATGGATAGAGGTGGTACAGTCAGACCTAGATGGATAGGGGAAAAACAGTCAGATCTAGTTGGATAGGGGTGATACAGTCACACCTAGATGGATAGGGGTGATACAGTCAGATCTAGATGGATAGGGATGATACCGTCAGATCTAGATGGATAGGGGTGATACAGTCAGATCTAGATGGATAGGGGAGATACAGTCAGATCTAGATGGATAGGGGTGATACAGTCAGATCTAGATGGATAGGGGTGATACAGTCAGATCTAGATGGATAGTGGTGGTACAGTCAGACCTAAATGGATAGGGGTGATACAGTCAGATATAGATGGATAGGGGAAAAACAGTCAGATCTAGTTGGATAGGGGTGATACAGTCACACCTAGATGGATAGGGGTGATACAGTCAGATCTAGATGGATAGGGATGATACCGTCAGATCTAGATGGATAGGGGTGATACAGTCAGATCTAGATGGATAGGGGAGATACAGTCAGATCTAGATGGATAGGGGTGATACAGTAAGATCTAGATGGATAGAGGTGATACAGTAAGATCTAGATGGATAGAGGTGGTACAGTCAGACCTAGATGGATAGGGGTGATACAGTCAGACCTAGATGGATAGGGGTGATACAGTCAGACCTAGATGGATAGAGGTGATACAGTCAGACCTAGATGGATAGGGGTGGTACAGTCAGATCTAGATGGATAGGGGTGATACAGTCAGACCTAGATGGTTAGGGGTGATACAGTCAGACCTAGATGGATAGAGGTGATACAGTCAGACCTAGATGGATAGAGGTGATACAGTCAGACCTAGATGGATAGGGGTGATACAGTCAGATCTAGATGGATAGAGGTGATACAGTCAGACCTAGATGGATAGGGGTGATACAGTCAGACCTAGATGGATAGGGGTGATACAGTCAGATCTAGATGGATAGGGGTGATACAGTAAGATCTAGATGGATAGAGGTGGTACAGTCAGACCTAGATGGATAGGGGTGATACAGTCAGATCTAGATGGATAGGGGTGATACAGTCAGATTTAGATGGATAGAGGTGGTGTAGTCAGACCTAGATGGATAGTGGTGATACAGTAAGATCTAGATGGATAGAGGTGATACAGTCAGATCTAAATCGATAGTGGTGATACAGTAAGATCTAGATGGATAGAGGTGTTACAGTCAGACATAGGTGGATAGGGGAAAAACAGTCAGATCTAGTTGGATAGGGGAAAAACAGTCAGATCTAGTTGGATAGGGGTGATACAGTCAGACCTAGATGGATAGGGGTGATACAGTCAGATCTAGATGGATAGGGGTGATACAGTCAGATCTAGATGGATAGGGGTGATACAGTCAGATCTAGATGGATAGGGGTGATACAGTCAGATCTAGATGGATAGGGGTGGTACAGTCAGACCTAGATGGATAGTGGTGATACAGTCAGACCTAGATGGATAGTGGTGATACAGTCAGACCTAGATGGATAGTGGTGATACAATAAGATCTAGATGGATAGAGGTGATACAGTCAGATCTAGATGGATAGTGGTGATACAGTAAGATCTAGATGGATAGAGGTGGTACAGTCAGACCTAGATGGATAGGGGAAAAACAGTCAGATCTAGTTGGATAGGGGTGATACAGTCAGACCTAGATGGATAGGGGTGATACAGTCAGATCTAGATGGATAGGGATGATACCGTCAGATCTAGATGGATAGGGGTGATACAGTCAGATCTAGATGGATAGGGGAGATACAGTCAGATCTAGATGGATAGGGGTGATACAGTCAGATCTAGATGGATAGGGGTGATACAGTCAGATCTAGATGGATAGTGGTGGTACAGTCAGACCTAAATGGATAGGGGTGATACAGTCAGATATAGATGGATAGGGGAAAAACAGTCAGATCTAGTTGGATAGGGGTGATACAGTCACACCTAGATGGATAGGGGTGATACAGTCAGATCTAGATGGATAGGGATGATACCGTCAGATCTAGATGGATAGGGGTGATACAGTCAGATCTAGATGGATAGGGGAGATACAGTCAGATCTAGATGGATAGGGGTGATACAGTCAGATCTAGATGGATAGGGGTGATACAGTCAGATCTAGATGGATAGTGGTGGTACAGTCAGACCTAAATGGATAGGGGTGATACAGTCAGATATAGATGGATAGGGGTGATACAGTCAGACCTAGATGGATAGAGGTGGTACAGTCAGATCTAGATGGATAGGGGTGATACAGTCAGACCTAGATGGATAGGGGTGATACAGTCAGATCTAGATGGATAGGGGTGATACAGTCAGACCTAGATGGATAGGGGTGATACAGTCAGACCTAGATGGATAGGGGTCCTACAGTAAGATCTAGATGGATAGAGGTGATACAGTAAGATCTAGATGGATAGAGGTGATACAGTCAGACCTAGATGGATAGGGGTGATACAGTCAGACCTAGATGGATAGAGGTGATACAGTCAGACCTAGATGGATAGAGGTGGTACAGTCAGATCTAGATGGATAGGGGTGGGACAGTCAGACCTAGATGGTTAAGGGTGATACAGTCAGACCTAGATGGATAGAGGTGATACAGTCAGACCTAGATGGGTAGAGGTGGTACAGTCAGATCTAGATGGATAGGGGTGATACAGTCTGACCTAGATGGATAGGGGTGATACAGTCAGCTCTAGATGGATAGGTGTGATACAGTCAGACCTAGATGGATAGGGGTGATACAGTCAGACCTAGATGGATAGGGGTCGTACAGTAAGATCTAGATGGATAGAGGTGATACAGTAAGATCTAGATGGATAGAGGTGGTACAGTCAGACCTAGATGGATAGGGGTGATACAGTCAGACCTAGATGGATAGGGGTGATACAGTCAGACCTAGATGGATAGGGATGGTACAGTCAGACCTAGACGGATAGAAGTGGTACAGTCAGATCTCGATGGATAGGGGTGATAAAGTCAGACCTAGATGGTTAAGGGTGATACAGTCAGACCTAGATGGATAGAGGTGATACAGTCAGACCTAGATGGATAGGGGTGATACAGTCAGATCTAGATGGATAGAGGTGATACAGTCAGACCTAGATGGATAGTGGTGATACAGTCAGATCTAGATGATTAGGGGTGATACAGTCAGATCTAGATGGATAGGGGTGATACAGTAAGATCTAGATGGATAGAGGTGGTACAGTCAGACCTAGGTGGATAGGGGAAAAACAGTCAGATCTAGATGGATAGGGGTGATACAGTCAGATCTAGATGGATAGGGGTGATACAGTCAGATTTAGATGGATAGAGGTGGTGTAGTCAGACCTAGATGGATAGTGGTGATACAGTAAGATCTAGATGGATAGAGGTGATACAGTCAGATCTAAATCGATAGTGGTGATACAGTAAGATCTAGATGGATAGAGGTGTTACAGTCAGACCTAGGTGGATAGGGGAAAAACAGTCAGATCTAGTTGGATAGGGGAAAAACAGTCAGATCTAGTTGGATAGGGGTGATACAGTCAGACCTAGATGGATAGGGGTGATACAGTCAGATCTAGATGGATAGGGGTGATACAGTCAGATCTAGATGGATAGGGGTGATACAGTCAGATCTAGATGGATAGGGGTGATACAGTCAGATCTAGATGGATAGGGGTGGTACAGTCAGACCTAGATGGATAGTGGTGATACAGTCAGACCTAGATGGATAGTGGTGATACAGTCAGACCTAGATGGATAGTGGTGATACAATAAGATCTAGATGGATAGAGGTGATACAGTCAGATCTAGATGGATAGTGGTGATACAGTAAGATCTAGATGGATAGAGGTGGTACAGTCAGACCTAGATGGATAGGGGAAAAACAGTCAGATCTAGTTGGATAGGGGTGATACAGTCAGATCTAGATGGATAGTGGTGGTACAGTCAGACCTAAATGGATAGGGGTGATACAGTCAGATCTAGATGGATAGGGGTGATACAGTCTGACCTAGATGGATAGGGGTGATACAGTCAGATCTAGATGGATAGGGGTGATACAGTCAGATCTAGATGGATAGGGGTGATACAGTCAGATCTAGATGGATAGTGGTGGTACAGTCAGACCTAAATGGATAGGGGTGATACAGTCAGATATAGATGATAGGGGTGATACAGTCAGACCTAGATGGGTAGAGGTGGTACAGTCAGATCTAGATGGATAGGGGTGATACAGTCAGACCTAGATGGATAGGGGAAAAACAGTCAGATCTAGTTGGATAGGGGTGATACAGTCACACCTAGATGGATAGGGGTGATACAGTCAGATCTAGATGGATAGGGATGATACCGTCAGATCTAGATGGATAGGGGTGATACAGTCAGATCTAGATGGATAGTGGTGGTACAGTCAGACCTAAATGGATAGGGGTGATACAGTCAGATCTAGATGGATAGGGGTGATACAGTCTGACCTAGATGGATAGGGGTGATACAGTCAGATCTAGATGGATAGGTGTGATACAGTCAGACCTAGATGGATAGGGGTGATACAGTCAGACCTAGATGGATAGGGGTCCTACAGTAAGATCTAGATGGATAGAGGTGATACAGTAAGATCTAGATGGATAGAGGTGGTACAGTCAGACCTAGATGGATTGGGGTGATACAGTCAGACCTAGATGGATAGGGGTGATACAGTCAGACATAGATGGATAGGGATGGTACAGTCAGACCTAGACGGATAGAAGTGGTACAGTCAGATCTCGATGGATAGGGGTGATAAAGTCAGACCTAGATGGTTAAGGGTGATACAGTCAGACCTAGATGGATAGAGGTGATACAGTCAGACCTAGATGGATAGGGGTGATACAGTCAGATCTAGATGATTAGGGGTGATACAGTCAGATCTAGATGGATAGGGGTGATACAGTCAGATCTAGATGGATAGAGGTGGTACAGTCAGACCTAGATGGATAGGGGTGATACAGTCAGACCTAGATGGATTAGATAGATAGATGTGGTGTAGTCAGACATAGATGGATAGTGGTGATACAGTAAGATCTAGATGGATAGAGGTGATACAGTCAGATCTAAATCGATAGTGGTGATACAGTAAGATCTAGATGGATAGAGGTGTTACAGTCAGACCTAGGTGGATAGGGGAAAAACAGTCAGATCTAGTTGGATAGGGGAAAAACAGTCAGATCTAGTTGGATAGGGGTGATACAGTCAGACCTAGATGGATAGGGGTGATACAGTCAGATCTAGATGGATAGGGGTGATACAGTCAGATCTAGATGGATAGGGGTGATACAGTCAGATCTAGATGGATAGGGGTGATACAGTCAGATCTAGATGGATAGGGGTGGTACAGTCAGACCTAGATGGATAGTGGTGATACAGTCAGACCTAGATGGATAGTGGTGATACAGTCAGACCTAGATGGATAGTGGTGATACAATAAGATCTAGATGGATAGAGGTGATACAGTCAGATCTAGATGGATAGTGGTGATACAGTAAGATCTAGATGGATAGAGGTGGTACAGTCAGACCTAGATGGATAGGGGAAAAACAGTCAGATCTAGTTGGATAGGGGTGATACAGTCACACCTAGATGGATAGGGGTGATACAGTCAGATCTAGATGGATAGGGATGATACCGTCAGATCTAGATGGATAGGGGTGATACAGTCAGATCTAGATGGATAGGGGAGATACAGTCAGATCTAGATGGATAGGGGTGATACAGTCAGATCTAGATGGATAGGGGTGATACAGTCAGATCTAGATGGATAGTGGTGGTACAGTCAGACCTAAATGGATAGGGGTGATACAGTCAGATATAGATGATAGGGGTGATACAGTCAGACCTAGATGGGTAGAGGTGGTACAGTCAGATCTAGATGGATAGGGGTGATACAGTCAGACCTAGATGGATAGGGGAAAAACAGTCAGATCTAGTTGGATAGGGGTGATACAGTCACACCTAGATGGATAGGGGTGATACAGTCAGATCTAGATGGATAGGGGTGATACCGTCAGATCTAGATGGATAGGGGTGATACAGTCAGATCTAGATGGATAGGGGAGATACAGTCAGATTTAGATGATAGGGGTGATACAGTCAGACCTAGATGGGTAGAGGTGGTACAGTCAGATCTAGATGGATAGGGGTGATACAGTCTGACCTAGATGGATAGGGGTGATACAGTCAGATCTAGATGGATAGGTGTGATACAGTCAGACCTAGATGGATAGGGGTGATACAGTCAGACCTAGATGGATAGGGGTCCTACAGTAAGATCTAGATGGATAGAGGTGATACAGTAAGATCTAGATGGATAGAGGTGGTACAGTCAGACCTAGATGGATTGGGGTGATACAGTCAGACCTAGATGGATAGGGGTGATACAGTCAGACCTAGATGGATAGAGGTGATACAGTCAGACCTAGATGGATAGAGGTGGTACAGTCAGATCTAGATGGATAGGGGTGGGACAGTCAGACCTAGATGGTTAAGGGTGATACAGTCAGACCTAGATGGATAGAGGTGATACAGTCAGACCTAGATGGATAGGGGTGATACAGTCAGATCTAGATGGATAGAGGTGATACAGTCAGACCTAGATGGATAGGGGTGATACAGTCAGATCTAGATGGATTAGGGGTGATACAGTCAGATCTAGATGGATAGGGGTGATACAGTAAGATCTAGATGGATAGAGGTGGTACAGTCAGACCTAGATGGATAGGGGTGATACAGTCAGATCTAGATGGATAGGGGTGATACAGTCAGATTTAGATGGATAGAGGTGGTGTAGTCAGACCTAGATGGATAGGGGTGATACAGTAAGATCTAGATGGATAGAGGTGATACAGTCAGATCTAAATCGATAGTGGTGATACAGTAAGATCTAGATGGATAGAGGTGTTACAGTCAGACCTAGGTGGATAGGGGAAAAACAGTCAGATCTAGTTGGATAGGGGAAAAACAGTCAGATCTAGTTGGATAGGGGTGATACAGTCAGACCTAGATGGATAGGGGTGATACAGTCAGATCTAGATGGATAGGGGTGATACAGTCAGATCTAGATGGATAGGGGTGATACAGTCAGATCTAGATGGATAGGGGTGATACAGTCAGATCTAGATGGATAGGGGTGGTACAGTCAGACCTAGATGGATAGGGGTGATACAGTCAGATATAGATGATAGGGGTGATACAGTCAGACCTAGATTGGTAGAGGTGGTACAGTCAGATCTAGATGGATAGGGGTGATACAGTCAGACCTAGATGGATAGGGGTGATACAGTCAGATCTAGATGGATAGGGGTGATACAGTCAGATCTAGATGGATAGGGGTGATACAGTCAGATCTAGATGGATAGGGGTGATACAGTCAGACCTAGATTGACAGGGGTGATACAGTCAGACCTAGATGGATAGGGGTGATACAGTCAGACCTAGATGGATAGTGGTGATACAGTCAGACCTAGATGGATAGGGGTGATACAGTCAGACCTAGATGGATAGGGGTGATACAGTCAGACCTAGATGGATAGGGGTGATACAGCCAGACCTAGATGGATAGGGGTGATACAGTCAGACCTAGATGGATAGGGGTCGTACAGTAAGATCTAGATGGATAGAGGTGATACAGTAAGATCTAGATGGATAGAGGTGGTACAGTCAGACCTAGATGGATTGGGGTGATACAGTCAGACCTAGATGGATAGGGGTGATACAGTCAGATCTAGATGGATAGGGGTGATACAGTCAGATCTAGATGGATAGGGGTGGTACAGTCAGACCTAGATGGATAGGGGTGATACAGTCAGATATAGATGATAGGGGTGATACAGTCAGACCTAGATTGGTAGAGGTGGTACAGTCAGATCTAGATGGATAGGGGTGATACAGTCAGACCTAGATGGATAGGGGTGATACAGTCAGATCTAGATGGATAGGGGTGATACAGTCAGATCTAGATGGATAGGGGTGATACAGTCAGATCTAGATGGATAGGGGTGATACAGTCAGACCTAGATTGACAGGGGTGATACAGTCAGACCTAGATGGATAGGGGTGATACAGTCAGACCTAGATGGATAGTGGTGATACAGTCAGACCTAGATGGATAGGGGTGATACAGTCAGACCTAGATGGATAGGGGTGATACAGTCAGACCTAGATGGATAGGGGTGATACAGCCAGACCTAGATGGATAGGGGTGATACAGTCAGACCTAGATGGATAGGGGTCGTACAGTAAGATCTAGATGGATAGAGGTGATACAGTAAGATCTAGATGGATAGAGGTGGTACAGTCAGACCTAGATGGATTGGGGTGATACAGTCAGACCTAGATGGATAGGGGTGATACAGTCAGACCTAGATTGATAGGGGTGATACAGTCAGACCTAGATGGATAGGGGTGATACAGTTAGACCTAGATGGATAGGTTTGATACAGTCAGATCTAGATGGATAGGGGTGATACAGTAAGATTACATTTACATTTAAGTCATTTAGCAGACGCTCTTATCCAGAGCGACTTACAAATTGGTGCATTCACCAAATTGGTGCATTCACCTTACAAATTGGTGCATTCACCTTGGTGCATTCACCTTATACATCCAGTGGAACGGCCACTTTACAATAGTGCATCTAAATCTTTTAAGGGGGGGGGAGTGAGAAGGATTACTTTATCCTATCCTAGGTATTCCTTAAAGAGGTGGGGTTTCAGGTGTCTCCGGAAGGTGGTGATTGACTCCGCTGTCCTGGCGTCGTGAGGGAGTTTGTTCCACCATTGGGGGGCCAGAGCAGCGAACAGTTTTGACTGGGCTGAGCGGGAACTGTACTTCCTCAGTGGTAGGGAGGCGAGCAGGCCAGAGGTGGATGAACGCAGTGCCCTTGTTTGGGTGTAGGGCCTGATCAGAGCCTGGAGGTACTGAGGTGCCGTTCCCCTCACAGCTCCGTAGGCAAGCACCATGGTCTTGTAGCGGATGCGAGCTTCAACTGGAAGCCAGTGGAGAGAGCGGAGGAGCGGGGTGACGTGAGAGAACTTGGGAAGGTTGAACACCAGACGGGCTGCGGCGTTCTGGATGAGTTGTAGGGGTTTAATGGCACAGGCAGGGAGCCCAGCCAACAGCGAGTTGCAGTAATCCAGACGGGAGATGACAAGTGCCTGGATTAGGACCTGCGCCGCTTCCTGTGTGAGGCAGGGTCGTACTCTGCGGATGTTGTAGAGCATGAACCTACAGGAACGGGCCACCGCCTTGATGTTGGTTGAGAACGACAGGGTGTTGTCCAGGATCACGCCAAGGTTCTTAGCGCTCTGGGAGGAGGACACAATGGAGTTGTCAACCGTGATGGCGAGATCATGGAACGGGCAGTCCTTCCCCGGGAGGAAGAGCAGCTCCGTCTTGCCGAGGTTCAGCTTGAGGTGGTGATCCGTCATCCACACTGATATGTCTGCCAGACATGCAGAGATGCGATTCGCCACCTGGTCATCAGAAGGGGGAAAGGAGAAGATTAGTTGTGTGTCGTCTGCATAGCAATGATAGGAGAGACCATGTGAGGTTATGACAGAGCCAAGTGACTTGGTGTATAGCGAGAATAGGAGAGGGCCTAGAACAGAGCCCTGGGGGACACCAGTGGTGAGAGCACGTGGTGAGGAGACAGATTCTCTCGCCACGCCACCTGGTAGGAGCGACCTGTCAGGTAGGACGCAATCCAAGCGTGGGCCGCGCCGGAGATGCCCAACTCGGAGAGGGTGGAGAGGAGGATCTGATGGTTCACAGTATCGAAGGCAGCCGATAGGTCTAGAAGGATGAGAGCAGAGGAGAGAGAGTTAGCTTTAGCAGTGCGGAGCGCCTCCGTGATACAGAGAAGAGCAGTCTCAGTTGAATGACTAGTCTTGAAACCTGACTGATTTGGATCAAGAAGGTCATTCTGAGAGAGATAGCGGGAGAGCTGGCCAAGGACGGCACGTTCAAGAGTTTTGGAGAGAAAAGAAAGAAGGGATACTGGTCTGTAGTTGTTGACATCGGAGGGATCGAGTGTAGGTTTTTTCAGAAGGGGTGCAACTCTCGCTCTCTTGAAGACGGAAGGGACGTAGCCAGCGGTCAGGGATGAGTTGATGAGCGAGGTGAGGTAAGGGAGAAGGTCTCCGGAAATGGTCTGGAGAAGAGAGGAGGGGATAGGGTCAAGCGGGCAGGTTGTTGGGCGGCCGGCCGTCACAAGACGCGAGATTTCATCTGGAGAGAGAGGGGAGAAAGAGGTCAGAGCACAGGGTGGGGCAGTGTGAGCAGAACCAGCGGTGTCGTTTGACTTAGCAAACGAGGATCGGATGTCGTCGACCTTCTTTTCAAAATGGTTGACGAAGTCATCTGCAGAGAGGGAGGAGGGGGGGGGAGGGGGAGGAGGATTCAGGAGGGAGGAGAAGGTGGCAAAGAGCTTCCTGGGGTTAGAAGCAGATGCTTGGAATTTAGAGTGGTATAAAGTGGCTTTAGCAGCAGAGACAGAAGAGGAAAATGTAGAGAGGAGGGAGTGAAAGGATGCCAGGTCCGCAGGGAGGCGAGTTTTCCTCCATTTCCGCTCGGCTGCCCGGAGCCCTGTTCTGTGAGCTCGCAATGAGTCGTCGAGCCACGGAGCGGGAGGGGAGGACCGAGCCGGCCTGGAGGATAGGGGACATAGAGAGTCAAAGGATGCAGAAAGGGAGGAGAGGAGGGTTGAGGAGGCAGAATCAGGAGATAGGTTGGAGAAGGTTTGAGCAGAGGGAAGAGATGATAGGATGGAAGAGGAGAGGGTAGCGGGGGAGAGAGAGCGAAGGTTGGGACGGCGCGATACCATCCGAGTAGGGGCAGTGTGGGAAGTGTTGGATGAGAGCGAGAGGGAAAAGGATACAAGGTAGTGGTCGGAGACTTGGAGGGGAGTTGCAATGAGGTTAGTGGAAGAACAGCATCTAGTAAAGATGAGGTCGAGCGTATTGCCTGCCTTGTGAGTAGGGGGGGAAGGTGAGAGGGTGAGGTCAAAAGAGGAGAGGAGTGGAAAGAAGGAGGCAGAGAGGAATGAGTCAAAGGTAGACGTGGGGAGGTTAAAGTCGCCCAGAACTGTGAGAGGTGAGCCGTCCTCAGGAAAGGAGCTAATCAAGGCATCGAGCTCATTGATGAACTCTCCGAGGGAACCTGGAGGGCGATAAATGATAAGGATGTTAAGCTTGAAAGGGCTGGTAACTGTGACAGCATGGAATTCAAAGGAGGCGATAGACAGATGGGTAAGGGGAGAAAGAGAGAATGACCACTTGGGAGAGATGAGGATCCCGGTGCCACCACCCCGCTGACCAGAAGCTCTCGGGGTGTGCGAGAACACGTGGGCGGACGAAGAGAGAGCAGTAGGAGTAGCAGTGTTATCTGTGGTGATCCATGTTTCCGTCAGTGCCAGGAAGTCGAGGGACTGGAGGGAGGCATAGGCTGAGATGAACTCTGCCTTGTTGGCCGCAGATCGGCAGTTCCAGAGGCTACCGGAGACCTGGAACTCCACGTGGGTCGTGCGCGCTGGGACCACCAGATTAGGGTGGCCGATGCCACGCGGTGTGGAGCGTTTGTATGGTCTGTGCAGAGAGGAGAGAACAGGGATAGACAGACACATAGTTGACAGGCTACAGAAGAGACTACGCTAATGCAAAGGAGATTGGAGTGGCAAGTGGACTACGCGTCTCGAATGTTCAGAAAGTTAAGCTTACGTAGCAAGAATCTTATTGACTAAAATGATTAAGATGATACAGTACTGCTGAAGTAGGCTAGCTGGCAGTGGCTGCGTTGTTGACTTTGTAGGCTAGCTGGCAGTTGTTGACTTTGTAGGCTAGCTGGCAGTGGCTGCGTTGTTGACACTACACTAAACAAGTCGTTCCGTTGAGTGTAATAGTATCTACAGTGCTGCTATTCGGGGGCTAGCTGGCTAGCTAGCAGTGTTGATTACGTTACGTTGCGTTAAAAGAACGACAATAGCTGGCTAGCTAACCTAGAAAATCGCTCTAGACTACACAATTATCTTTGATACAAAGACGGCTATGTAGCTAGCTATGTAGCTAGCTACGATCAAACAAATCAAACCGTTGTACTGTAATGAAATGAAATGAAAATGTGATACTACCTGTGGAGCGAAGCGGAATGCGACCGGGTTGTTGAGTGCAGAAGTTCTATTCGGTAGACGTTGGCTAGCTGTTGGCTAGCTAGCAGTGTCTCCTACGTTAAGGACGACAGATAGCTGGCTAGCTAGCCTCGGTAAATTAAGATAATCACTCTAAAACTACACACTCTAAACTACACAATTATCTTGGATACGAAGACAGCAAAGACAACTATGTAGCTAGCTAACACTACACTAATCAAGTCGTTCAGTTGGGTGTAATAGTTGCTACAGTGCTGCTATTCGGTAGACGGTGGACGTTTGCTAGCTGGCTAGCTGCTGGGCAGATGGCAGATAGCAGTGTAGACTGCGTTAGGACGACGAAATACGATAATTACGCAATTATCTTTGATACAAAGACGGCTATGTAGCTAGCTAAGAAGAAATTGCTAAGATTAGACAAATTAAACCGTTGTACTATAATGAAATGTAATGAAATGTAATGAAAAGTTATACTACCTGCGGACCAAAGTGCTGCTATTCGGTAGACGGTGGACGTTTGCTAGCTGGCTAGCTGCTGCGGACCAAAGTGCGAAGTGCGACCGCTCGCTCCAACCCGGAAGTTGGATAGGGGTCTAGATGGATAGGGGTGATACAGTCAGACCTAGATTGGTAGGGGTGATACAGTCAGATCTAGATGGATAGGGGTGATACAGTAAGATTTAGATGGATAGAGGTGGTGTAGTCAGACCTAGATGGATAGTGGTGATACAGTAAGATCTAGATGGATAGGGGTGATACAGTCAGATCTAGATGGATAGGGGTGATACAGTAAGATCTAGATGGATAGAGGTGATACAGTAAGATCTAGATGGATAGAGGTGGTACAGTCAGACCTAGATGGATAGGGGTGATACAGTCAGACCTAGATGGATAGGGGTGATACAGTCAGATCTAGATGGATAGGGATGATACCGTCAGATCTAGATGGATAGGGGTGATACCGTCAGATCTAGATGGATAGGGGTGATACAGTCAGATCTAGATGGATAGGGGTGATACAGTCAGATCTAGATGGATAGGGGTGATACAGTCAGATCTAGATGGATAGGGGTGGTACAGTCAGACCTAGATGGATAGGGGTGATACAGTCAGATATAGATGATAGGGGTGATACAGTCAGACCTAGATGGATAGGGGTGATACAGTCAGACCTAGATGGATAGTAGTGATACAGTCAGATCTAGATGGATAGGGGTGATACAGTCAGATCTAGATGGATAGGGGTGATACAGTCAGACCTAGATGGATAGGGGTGATACAGTCAGACCTGATACAGTCAGACCTAGATGGATAGGGGTGATACAGTCAGACCTAGATGGATAGGGGTGATACAGTCAGACCTAGATGGATAGGGGTGATACAGTCAGACCTAGATGGATAGTGGTGATACAGTCAGACCTAGATGGATAGGGGTGATACAGTCAGACCTAGATGGATAGGGGTGATACAGTCAGACCTAGATGGATAGGGGTGATACAGCCAGACCTAGATGGATAGGGGTGATACAGTCAGACCTAGATGGATAGGGGTGATACAGTCAGATCTAGATGGATAGGGGTGATACAGTCATACCTAGATGGATAGGGGTGATACAGTCAGAACTAGATGGATAGGGGTGATACAGTCAGATCTAGATGGATAGGGGTGGTACAGTCAGACCTAGATGGATAGGGGTGATACAGTCAGATCTATATGGATAGGGGTGATACAGTCAGACCTAGATGGGTAGGGGTGATACAGTCAGACCTAGATGGATAGGGGTGATACAGTCAGATCTAGATGGATAGGGGTGATACAGTCAGATCTAGATGGATAGAGGTGATACAGTCAGATCTAGATGGATAGGGGTGATACAGTCAGACCTAGATAGATAGGGGTGATACAGTCATACCTAGATGGATATAGGTGATACAGTCAGACCTAGATGGATAGGGGTGATACAGTCAGATCTAGATGGATAGAGGTGATACAGTCAGACCTAGATGGATAGGGGTGATACAGTCAGATCTAGATGATAAGGGGTGATACAGTCAGATCTAGATGGATAGGGGTGATACAGTAAGATCTAGATGGATAGAGGTGGTACAGTCAGACCTAGATGGATAGGGGTGATACAGTCAGATCTAGATGGATAGGGGTGATACAGTAAGATCTAGATGGATAGAGGTGATACAGTCAGATCTAAATCGATAGTGGTGATACAGTAAGATCTAGATGGATAGTGGTGATACAGTCAGACCTAGATGGATAGGGGTGATACAGTCAGATCTAGATGGATAGGGATGATACCGTCAGATCTAGATGGATAGGGGTGATACCGTCAGATCTAGATGGATAGGGGTGATACAGTCAGATCTAGATGGATAGGGGTGGTACAGTCAGACCTAGATGGATTGGGGTGATACAGTCAGATATAGATGATAGGGGTGATACAGTCAGACCTAGATGGATAGGGGTGATACAGTCAGATCTAGATGGATAGTAGTGATACAGTCAGATCTAGATGGATAGGGGTGATACAGTCAGATCTAGATGGATAGGGTTGATACAGTTAGGCCTAGATGGATAGGGGTGATACAGTCAGACCTAGATGGATAGGGGTGATACAGTCAGACCTAGATGGATAGGGGTGATACAGTCAGACCTAGATGGATAGGGGTGATACAGTCAGACCTAGATGGATAGGGGTGATAAAGTCAGACCTAGATGGATAGAGGTGATACAGTCAGACCTAGATGGATAGAGGTGGTACAGTCAGATCTAGATGGATAGGGGTGGGACAGTCAGACCTAGATGGTTAAGGGTGATACAGTCAGACCTAGATGGATAGAGGTGATACAGTCAGACCTAGATGGGTAGAGGTGGTACAGTCAGATCTAGATGGATAGGGGTGATACAGTCTGACCTAGATGGATAGGGGTGATACAGTCAGATCTAGATGGATAGGTGTGATACAGTCAGACCTAGATGGATAGGGGTGATACAGTCAGACCTAGATGGATAGGGGTCGTACAGTAAGATCTAGATGGATAGAGGTGATACAGTAAGATCTAGATGGATAGAGGTGGTACAGTCAGACCTAGATGGATTGGGGTGATACAGTCAGACCTAGATGGATAGGGGTGATACAGTCAGACCTAGATGGATAGAGGTGATACAGTCAGACCTAGATGGATAGAGGTGGTACATTCAGATCTAGATGGATAGGGGTGGGACAGTCAGACCTAGATGGTTAAGGGTGATACAGTCAGACCTAGATGGATAGAGGTGATACAGTCAGACCTAGATGGATAGGGGTGATACAGTCAGATCTAGATGGATAGAGGTGATACAGTCAGACCTAGATGGATAGGGGTGATACAGTCAGATCTAGATGATTAGGGGTGATACAGTCAGATCTAGATGGATAGGGGTGATACAGTAAGATCTAGATGGATAGAGGTGGTACAGTCAGACCTAGATGGATAGGGGTGATACAGTCAGATCTAGATGGATAGGGGTGATACAGTCAGATTTAGATGGATAGAGGTGGTGTAGTCAGACCTAGATGGATAGTGGTGATACAGTAAGATCTAGATGGATAGAGGTGATACAGTCAGATCTAAATCGATAGTGGTGATACAGTAAGATCTAGATGGATAGAGGTGTTACAGTCAGACCTAGGTGGATAGGGGAAAAACAGTCAGATCTAGTTGGATAGGGGAAAAACAGTCAGATCTAGTTGGATAGGGGTGATACAGTCAGACCTAGATGGATAGGGGTGATACAGTCAGATCTAGATGGATAGGGGTGATACAGTCAGATCTAGATGGATAGGGGTGATACAGTCAGATCTAGATGGATAGGGGTGATACAGTCAGATCTAGATGGATAGGGGTGGTACAGTCAGACCTAGATGGATAGTGGTGATACAGTCAGACCTAGATGGATAGTGGTGATACAGTCAGACCTAGATGGATAGTGGTGATACAATAAGATCTAGATGGATAGAGGTGATACAGTCAGATCTAGATGGATAGTGGTGATACAGTAAGATCTAGATGGATAGAGGTGGTACAGTCAGACCAAGATGGATAGGGGAAAAACAGTCAGATCTAGTTGGATAGGGGTGATACAGTCACACCTAGATGGATAGGGGTGATACAGTCAGATCTAGATGGATAGGGATGATACCGTCAGATCTAGATGGATAGGGGTGATACAGTCAGATCTAGATGGATAGGGGAGATACAGTCAGATCTAGATGGATAGGGGTGATACAGTCAGATCTAGATGGATAGGGGTGATACAGTCAGATCTAGATGGATAGTGGTGGTACAGTCAGACCTAAATGGATAGGGGTGATACAGTCAGATATAGATGATAGGGGTGATACAGTCAGACCTAGATGGGTAGAGGTGGTACAGTCAGATCTAGATGGATAGGGGTGATACAGTCAGACCTAGATGGATAGGGGAAAAACAGTCAGATCTAGTTGGATAGGGGTGATACAGTCACACCTAGATGGATAGGGGTGATACAGTCAGATCTAGATGGATAGGGATGATACCGTCAGATCTAGATGGATAGGGGTGATACAGTCAGACCTAGATGGATAGAGGTGATACAGTCAGACCTAGATGGGTAGAGGTGGTACAGTCAGATCTAGATGGATAGGGGTGATACAGTCTGACCTAGATGGATAGGGGTGATACAGTCAGATCTAGATGGATAGGTGTGATACAGTCAGACCTAGATGGATAGGGGTGATACAGTCAGACCTAGATGGATAGGGGTCGTACAGTAAGATCTAGATGGATAGAGGTGATACAGTAAGATCTAGATGGATAGAGGTGGTACAGTCAGACCTAGATGGATTGGGGTGATACAGTCAGACCTAGATGGATAGGGGTGATACAGTCAGACCTAGATGGATAGAGGTGATACAGTCAGACCTAGATGGATAGAGGTGGTACAGTCAGATCTAGATGGATAGGGGTGGGACAGTCAGACCTAGATGGTTAAGGGTGATACAGTCAGACCTAGATGGATAGAGGTGATACAGTCAGACCTAGATGGATAGGGGTGATACAGTCAGATCTAGATGGATAGAGGTGATACAGTCAGACCTAGATGGATAGGGGTGATACAGTCAGATCTAGATGATTAGGGGTGATACAGTCAGATCTAGATGGATAGGGGTGATACAGTAAGATCTAGATGGATAGAGGTGGTACAGTCAGACCTAGATGGATAGGGGTGATACAGTCAGATCTAGATGGATAGGGGTGATACAGTCAGATTTAGATGGATAGAGGTGGTGTAGTCAGACCTAGATGGATAGTGGTGATACAGTAAGATCTAGATGGATAGAGGTGATACAGTCAGATCTAAATCGATAGTGGTGATACAGTAAGATCTAGATGGATAGAGGTGTTACAGTCAGACCTAGGTGGATAGGGGAAAAACAGTCAGATCTAGTTGGATAGGGGAAAAACAGTCAGATCTAGTTGGATAGGGGTGATACAGTCAGACCTAGATGGATAGGGGTGATACAGTCAGATCTAGATGGATAGGGGTGATACAGTCAGATCTAGATGGATAGGGGTGATACAGTCAGATCTAGATGGATAGGGGTGATACAGTCAGATCTAGATGGATAGGGGTGGTACAGTCAGACCTAGATGGATAGTGGTGATACAGTCAGACCTAGATGGATAGTGGTGATACAGTCAGACCTAGATGGATAGTGGTGATACAATAAGATCTAGATGGATAGAGGTGATACAGTCAGATCTAGATGGATAGTGGTGATACAGTAAGATCTAGATGGATAGAGGTGGTACAGTCAGACCAAGATGGATAGGGGAAAAACAGTCAGATCTAGTTGGATAGGGGTGATACAGTCACACCTAGATGGATAGGGGTGATACAGTCAGATCTAGATGGATAGGGATGATACCGTCAGATCTAGATGGATAGGGGTGATACAGTCAGATCTAGATGGATAGGGGAGATACAGTCAGATCTAGATGGATAGGGGTGATACAGTCAGATCTAGATGGATAGGGGTGATACAGTCAGATCTAGATGGATAGTGGTGGTACAGTCAGACCTAAATGGATAGGGGTGATACAGTCAGATATAGATGATAGGGGTGATACAGTCAGACCTAGATGGGTAGAGGTGGTACAGTCAGATCTAGATGGATAGGGGTGATACAGTCAGACCTAGATGGATAGGGGAAAAACAGTCAGATCTAGTTGGATAGGGGTGATACAGTCACACCTAGATGGATAGGGGTGATACAGTCAGATCTAGATGGATAGGGATGATACCGTCAGATCTAGATGGATAGGGGTGATACAGTCAGATCTAGATGGATAGGGGAGATACAGTCAGATCTAGATGGATAGGGGTGATACAGTCAGATCTAGATGGATAGGGGTGATACAGTCAGATCTAGATGGATAGTGGTGGTACAGTCAGACCTAAATGGATAGGGGTGATACAGTCAGATATAGATGATAGGGGTGATACAGTCAGACCTAGATGGGTAGAGGTGGTACAGTCAGATCTAGATGGATAGGGGTGATACAGTCTGACCTAGATGGATAGGGGTGATACAGTCAGATCTAGATGGATAGGTGTGATACAGTCAGACCTAGATGGATAGGGGTGATACAGTCAGACCTAGATGGATAGGGGTCCTACAGTAAGATCTAGATGGATAGAGGTGATACAGTAAGATCTAGATGGATAGAGGTGGTACAGTCAGACCTAGATGGATTGGGGTGATACAGTCAGACCTAGATGGATAGGGGTGATACAGTCAGACCTAGATGGATAGAGGTGATACAGTCAGACCTAGATGGATAGAGGTGGTACAGTCAGATCTAGATGGATAGGGGTGGGACAGTCAGACCTAGATGGTTAAGGGTGATACAGTCAGACCTAGATGGATAGAGGTGATACAGTCAGACCTAGATGGATAGGGGTGATACAGTCAGATCTAGATGGATAGAGGTGATACAGTCAGACCTAGATGGATAGGGGTGATACAGTCAGATCTAGATGATTAGGGGTGATACAGTCAGATCTAGATGGATAGGGGTGATACAGTAAGATCTAGATGGATAGAGGTGGTACAGTCAGACCTAGATGGATAGGGGTGATACAGTCAGATCTAGATGGATAGGGGTGATACAGTCAGATTTAGATGGATAGAGGTGGTGTAGTCAGACCTAGATGGATAGTGGTGATACAGTAAGATCTAGATGGATAGAGGTGATACAGTCAGATCTAAATCGATAGTGGTGATACAGTAAGATCTAGATGGATAGAGGTGTTACAGTCAGACCTAGGTGGATAGGGGAAAAACAGTCAGATCTAGTTGGATAGGGGAAAAACAGTCAGATCTAGTTGGATAGGGGTGATACAGTCAGACCTAGATGGATAGGGGTGATACAGTCAGATCTAGATGGATAGGGGTGATACAGTCAGATCTAGATGGATAGGGGTGATACAGTCAGATCTAGATGGATAGGGGTGATACAGTCAGATCTAGATGGATAGGGGTGGTACAGTCAGACCTAGATGGATAGTGGTGATACAGTCAGACCTAGATGGATAGTGGTGATACAGTCAGACCTAGATGGATAGTGGTGATACAATAAGATCTAGATGGATAGAGGTGATACAGTCAGATCTAGATGGATAGTGGTGATACAGTAAGATCTAGATGGATAGAGGTGGTACAGTCAGACCAAGATGGATAGGGGAAAAACAGTCAGATCTAGTTGGATAGGGGTGATACAGTCACACCTAGATGGATAGGGGTGATACAGTCAGATCTAGATGGATAGGGATGATACCGTCAGATCTAGATGGATAGGGGTGATACAGTCAGATCTAGATGGATAGGGGAGATACAGTCAGATCTAGATGGATAGGGGTGATACAGTCAGATCTAGATGGATAGGGGTGATACAGTCAGATCTAGATGGATAGTGGTGGTACAGTCAGACCTAAATGGATAGGGGTGATACAGTCAGATATAGATGATAGGGGTGATACAGTCAGACCTAGATGGGTAGAGGTGGTACAGTCAGATCTAGATGGATAGGGGTGATACAGTCAGACCTAGATGGATAGGGGAAAAACAGTCAGATCTAGTTGGATAGGGGTGATACAGTCACACCTAGATGGATAGGGGTGATACAGTCAGATCTAGATGGATAGGGATGATACCGTCAGATCTAGATGGATAGGGGTGATACAGTCAGATCTAGATGGATAGGGGAGATACAGTCAGATCTAGATGGATAGGGGTGATACAGTCAGATCTAGATGGATAGGGGTGATACAGTCAGATCTAGATGGATAGTGGTGGTACAGTCAGACCTAAATGGATAGGGGTGATACAGTCAGATATAGATGATAGGGGTGATACAGTCAGACCTAGATGGGTAGAGGTGGTACAGTCAGATCTAGATGGATAGGGGTGATACAGTCTGACCTAGATGGATAGGGGTGATACAGTCAGATCTAGATGGATAGGTGTGATACAGTCAGACCTAGATGGATAGGGGTGATACAGTCAGACCTAGATGGATAGGGGTCCTACAGTAAGATCTAGATGGATAGAGGTGATACAGTAAGATCTAGATGGATAGAGGTGGTACAGTCAGACCTAGATGGATTGGGGTGATACAGTCAGACCTAGATGGATAGGGGTGATACAGTCAGACCTAGATGGATAGAGGTGATACAGTCAGACCTAGATGGATAGAGGTGGTACAGTCAGATCTAGATGGATAGGGGTGGGACAGTCAGACCTAGATGGTTAAGGGTGATACAGTCAGACCTAGATGGATAGAGGTGATACAGTCAGACCTAGATGGATAGGGGTGATACAGTCAGATCTAGATGGATAGAGGTGATACAGTCAGACCTAGATGGATAGGGGTGATACAGTCAGATCTAGATGATTAGGGGTGATACAGTCAGATCTAGATGGATAGGGGTGATACAGTAAGATCTAGATGGATAGAGGTGGTACAGTCAGACCTAGATGGATAGGGGTGATACAGTCAGATCTAGATGGATAGGGGTGATACAGTCAGATTTAGATGGATAGAGGTGGTGTAGTCAGACCTAGATGGATAGTGGTGATACAGTAAGATCTAGATGGATAGAGGTGATACAGTCAGATCTAAATCGATAGTGGTGATACAGTAAGATCTAGATGGATAGAGGTGTTACAGTCAGACCTAGGTGGATAGGGGAAAAACAGTCAGATCTAGTTGGATAGGGGAAAAACAGTCAGATCTAGTTGGATAGGGGTGATACAGTCAGACCTAGATGGATAGGGGTGATACAGTCAGATCTAGATGGATAGGGGTGATACAGTCAGATCTAGATGGATATGGGTGGTACAGTCAGACCTAGATGGATAGTGCTGATACAGTCAGACCTAGATGGATAGTGGTGATACAGTCAGACCTAGATGGATAGTGGTGATACAATAAGATCTAGATGGATAGAGGTGATACAGTCAGATCTAGATGGATAGTGGTGATACAGTAAGATCTAGATGGATAGAGGTGGTACAGTCAGACCTAGATGGATAGGGGAAAAACAGTCAGATCTAGTTGGATAGGGGTGATACAGTCACACCTAGATGGATAGGGGTGATACAGTCAGATCTAGATGGATAGGGATGATACCGTCAGATCTAGATGGATAGGGGTGATACAGTCAGATCTAGATGGATAGGGGTGATACAGTCAGATCTAGATGGATAGGGGTGATACAGTCAGATCTAGATGGATAGTGGTGGTACAGTCAGACCTAAATGGATAGGGGTGATACAGTCAGATATAGATGATAGGGGTGATACAGTCAGACCTAGATGGGTAGAGGTGGTACAGTCAGATCTAGATGGATAGGGGTGATACAGTCAGACCTAGATGGATAGGGGAAAAACAGTCAGATCTAGTTGGATAGGGGTGATACAGTCACACCTAGATGGATAGGGGTGATACAGTCAGATCTAGATGGATAGGGATGATACCGTCAGATCTAGATGGATAGGGGTGATACAGTCAGATCTAGATGGATAGTGGTGGTACAGTCAGACCTAAATGGATAGGGGTGATACAGTCAGATATAGATGATAGGGGTGATACAGTCAGACCTAGATGGGTAGAGGTGGTACAGTCAGATCTAGATGGATAGAGGTGATACAGTCAGATCTAGATGGATAGGTGTGATACAGTCAGACCTAGATGGATAGGGGTGATACAGTCAGACCTAGATGGATAGGGGTCCTACAGTAAGATCTAGATGGATAGAGGTGATACAGTAAGATCTAGATGGATAGAGGTGGTACAGTCAGACCTAGATGGATTGGGGTGATACAGTCAGACCTAGATGGATAGGGGTGATACAGTCAGACCTAGATGGATAGAGGTGATACAGTCAGACCTAGATGGATAGAGGTGGTACAGTCAGATCTAGATGGATAGGGGTGGGACAGTCAGACCTAGATGGTTAAGGGTGATACAGTCAGACCTAGATGGATAGAGGTGATACAGTCAGACCTAGATGGATAGGGGTGATACAGTCAGATCTAGATGGATAGGGGTGATACAGTCAGATCTAGATGGATAGGGGTGATACAGTCAGATCTAGATGGATAGGGGTGATACAGTCAGACCTAGATTGATAGGGGTGATACAGTCAGACCTAGATGGATAGGGGTGATACAGTCAGACCTAGATGGATAGTGGTGATACAGTCAGACCTAGATGGATAGGGGTGATACAGTCAGACCTAGATGGATAGGGGTGATACAGTCAGACCTAGATGGATAGGGGTGATACAGCCAGACCTAGATGGATAGGGGTGATACAGTCAGACCTAGATGGATAGGGGTCGTACAGTAAGATCTAGATGGATAGAGGTGATACAGTAAGATCTAGATGGATAGAGGTGGTACAGTCAGACCTAGATGGATTGCGGTGATACAGTCAGACCTAGATGGATAGGGGTGATACAGTCAGACCTAGATTGATAGGGGTGATACAGTCAGACCTAGATGGATAGGGGTGATACAGTTAGACCTAGATGGATAGGTTTGATACAGTCAGATCTAGATGGATAGGGGTGATACAGTAAGATCTAGATGGATAGGGGTGATACAGTCAGACCTAGATTGGTAGGGGTGATACAGTCAGATCTAGATGGATAGGGGTGATACAGTCAGATCTAGATGGATAGGGGTGATACAGTCAGATCTAGATGGATAGGGGTGGTACAGTCAGACCTAGATGGATAGGGGTGATACAGTCAGATATAGATGATAGGGGTGATACAGTCAGACCTAGATGGATAGGGGTGATACAGTCAGATCTAGATGGATAGTAGTGATACAGTCAGATCTAGATGGATAGGGGTGATACAGTCAGATCTAGATGGATAGGGGTGATACAGTCAGACCTAGATGGATAGGGGTGATACAGTCAGACCTGATACAGTCAGACCTAGATGGATAGGGGTGATACAGTCAGACCTAGATGGATAGGGGTGATACAGTCAGACCTAGATGGATAGGGGTGATACAGTCAGACCTAGATGGATAGGGGTGATACAGTCAGACCTAGATGGATAGTGGTGATACAGTCAGACCTAGATGGATAGGGGTGATACAGTCAGACCTAGATGGATAGGGGTGATACAGTCAGACCTAGATGGATAGGGGTGATACAGCCAGACCTAGATGGATAGGGGTGATACAGTCAGACCTAGATGGATAGGGGTGATACAGTCAGACGTTGATGGGATATAGGTGATACAGTCAGACCTAGATTGGTAGGGGTGATACAGTCAGATCTAGATGGATAGGGGTGATACAGTCAGATTTAGATGGATAGAGGTGGTGTAGTCAGAACTAGATGGATAGTGGTGATACAGTAAGATCTAGATGGATAGGGGTGATACAGTCAGATCTAGATGGATAGGGGTGATACAGTAAGATCTAGATGGATAGAGGTGATACAGTAAGATCTAGATGGATAGAGGTGGTACAGTCAGACCTAGATGGATAGGGGTGATACCTTCAGACCTAGATGGATAGGGGTGATACAGTCAGATCTAGATGGATAGGGATGATACCGTCAGATCTAGATGGATAGGGGTGATACCGTCAGATCTAGATGGATAGGGGTGATACAGTCAGATCTAGATGGATAGGGGTGATACAGTCAGATCTAGATGGATAGGGGTGATACAGTCAGATCTAGATGGATAGGGGTGGTACAGTCAGACCTAGATGGATAGGGGTGATACAGTCAGATATAGATGATAGGGGTGATACAGTCAGACCTAGATGGATAGGGGTGATACAGTCAGATCTAGATGGATAGTGGTGATACAGTCAGATCTAGATGGATAGGGGTGATACAGTCAGATCTAGATGGATAGGGGTGATACAGTCAGACCTAGATGGATAGGGTTGATACAGTCAGACCTGATACAGTCAGACCTAGATGGATAGGGGTGATACAGTCAGACCTAGATGGATAGGGGTGATACAGTCAGACCTAGATGGATAGGGGTGATACAGTCAGACCTAGATGGATAGGGGTGATACAGTCAGACCTAGATGGATAGTGGTGATACAGTCAGACCTAGATGGATAGGGGTGATACAGTCAGACCTAGATGGATAGGGGTGATACAGTCAGACCTAGATGGATAGGGGTGATACAGCCAGACCTAGATGGATAGGGGTGATACAGTCAGACCTAGATGGATAGGGGTGATACAGTCAGATCTAGATGGATAGGGGTGATACAGTCATACCTAGATGGATAGGGGTGATACAGTCAGAACTAGATGGATAGGGGTGATACAGTCAGATCTAGATGGATAGGGGTGGTACAGTCAGACCTAGATGGATAGGGGTGATACAGTCAGATCTAGATGGATAGGGGTGATACAGTCAGATCTAGATGGATAGGGGTGATACAGTCAGATCTAGATGGATAGGGGTGGTACAGTCAGACCTAGATGGATAGGGGTGATACAGTCAGATATAGATGATAGGGGTGATACAGTCAGACCTAGATTGGTAGAGGTGGTACAGTCAGATCTAGATGGATAGGGGTGATACAGTCAGACCTAGATGGATAGGGGTGATACAGTCAGATCTAGATGGATAGGGGTGATACAGTCAGATCTAGATGGATAGGGGTGATACAGTCAGATCTAGATGGATAGGGGTGATACAGTCAGACCTAGATTGATAGGGGTGATACAGTCAGACCTAGATGGATAGGGGTGATACAGTCAGACCTAGATGGATAGTGGTGATACAGTCAGACCTAGATGGATAGGGGTGATACAGTCAGACCTAGATGGATAGGGGTGATACAGTCAGACCTAGATGGATAGGGGTGATACAGCCAGACCTAGATGGATAGGGGTGATACAGTCAGACCTAGATGGATAGGGGTCGTACAGTAAGATCTAGATGGATAGAGGTGATACAGTAAGATCTAGATGGATAGAGGTGGTACAGTCAGACCTAGATGGATTGGGGTGATACAGTCAGACCTAGATGGATAGGGGTGATACAGTCAGACCTAGATTGATAGGGGTGATACAGTCAGACCTAGATGGATATGGGTGATACAGTTAGACCTAGATGGATAGGTTTGATACAGTCAGATCTAGATGGATAGGGGTGATACAGTAAGATCTAGATGGATAGGGGTGATACAGTCAGACCTAGATTGGTAGGGGTGATACAGTCAGATCTAGATGGATAGGGGTGATACAGTCAGATCTAGATGGATAGGGGTGATACAGTCAGATCTAGATGGATAGGGGTGGTACAGTCAGACCTAGATGGATAGGGGTGATACAGTCAGACCTAGATTGATAGAGGTGATACAGTCAGACCTAGATGGATAGGGGTGATACAGTCAGATCTAGATGGATAGAGGTGATACAGTCAGACCTAGATGGATAGGGGTGATACAGTCAGATCTAGATGATTAGGGGTGATACAGTCAGATCTAGATGGATAGGGGTGATACAGTAAGATCTAGATGGATAGAGGTGGTACAGTCAGACCTAGATGGATAGGGGTGATACAGTCAGATCTAGATGGATAGGGGTGATACAGTCAGATTTAGATGGATAGAGGTGGTGTAGTCAGACCTAGATGGATAGTGGTGATACAGTAAGATCTAGATGGATAGAGGTGATACAGTCAGATCTAAATCGATAGTGGTGATACAGTAAGATCTAGATGGATAGAGGTGTTACAGTCAGACCTAGGTGGATAGGGGAAAAACAGTCAGATCTAGTTGGATAGGGGAAAAACAGTCAGATCTAGTTGGATAGGGGTGATACAGTCAGACCTAGATGGATAGGGGTGATACAGTCAGATCTAGATGGATAGGGGTGATACAGTCAGATCTAGATGGATAGGGGTGATACAGTCAGATCTAGATGGATAGGGGTGATACAGTCAGATCTAGATGGATATGGGTGGTACAGTCAGACCTAGATGGATAGTGCTGATACAGTCAGACCTAGATGGATAGTGGTGATACAGTCAGACCTAGATGGATAGTGGTGATACAATAAGATCTAGATGGATAGAGGTGATACAGTCAGATCTAGATGGATAGTGGTGATACAGTAAGATCTAGATGGATAGAGGTGGTACAGTCAGACCTAGATGGATAGGGGAAAAACAGTCAGATCTAGGTGGATAGGGGTGATACAGTCACACCTAGATGGATAGGGGTGATACAGTCAGATCTAGATGGATAGGGATGATACCGTCAGATCTAGATGGATAGGGGAGATACAGTCAGATCTAGATGGATAGGGGTGATACAGTCAGATCTAGATGGATAGGGGTGATACAGTCAGATCTAGATGGATAGTGGTGGTACAGTCAGACCTAAATGGATAGGGGTGATACAGTCAGATATAGATGATAGGGGTGATACAGTCAGACCTAGATGGGTAGAGGTGGTACAGTCAGATCTAGATGGATAGGGGTGATACAGTCAGACCTAGATGGATAGGGGAAAAACAGTCAGATCTAGTTGGATAGGGGTGATACAGTCACACCTAGATGGATAGGGGTGATACAGTCAGATCTAGATGGATAGGGATGATACCGTCAGATCTAGATGGATAGGGGTGATACAGTCAGATCTAGATGGATAGGGGAGATACAGTCAGATCTAGATGGATAGGGGTGATACAGTCAGATCTAGATGGATAGGGGTGATACAGTCAGATCTAGATGGATAGTGGTGGTACAGTCAGACCTAAATGGATATGGGTGATACAGTCAGATATAGATGATAGGGGTGATACAGTCAGACCTAGATGGGTAGAGGTGGTACAGTCAGATCTAGATGGATAGAGGTGATACAGTCAGATCTAGATGGATAGGTGTGATACAGTCAGACCTAGATGGATAGGGGTGATACAGTCAGACCTAGATGGATAGGGGTCCTACAGTAAGATCTAGATGGATAGAGGTGATACAGTAAGATCTAGATGGATAGAGGTGGTACAGTCAGACCTAGATGGATTGGGGTGATACAGTCAGACCTAGATGGATAGGGGTGATACAGTCAGACCTAGATGGATAGAGGTGATACAGTCAGACCTAGATGGATAGAGGTGGTACAGTCAGATCTAGATGGATAGGGGTGGGACAGTCAGACCTAGATGGTTAAGGGTGATACAGTCAGACCTAGATGGATAGAGGTGATACAGTCAGACCTAGATGGATAGGGGTGATACAGTCAGATCTAGATGGATAGAGGTGATACAGTCAGACCTAGATGGATAGGGGTGATACAGTCAGATCTAGATGATTAGGGGTGATACAGTCAGATCTAGATGGATAGGGGTGATACAGTAAGATCTAGATGGATAGAGGTGGTACAGTCAGACCTAGATGGATAGGGGTGATACAGTCAGATCTAGATGGATAGGGGTGATACAGTCAGATTTAGATGGATAGAGGTGGTGTAGTCAGACCTAGATGGATAGTGGTGATACAGTAAGATCTAGATGGATAGAGGTGATACAGTCAGATCTAAATCGATAGTGGTGATACAGTAAGATCTAGATGGATAGAGGTGTTACAGTCAGACCTAGATGGATAGGGGAAAAACAGTCAGATCTAGTTGGATAGGGGTGATACAGTCAGACCTAGATGGATAGGGGTGATACAGTCAGATCTAGATGGATAGGGGTGATACAGTCAGATCTAGATGGATAGGGGTGATACAGTCAGATCTAGATGGATAGGGGTGATACAGTCAGATCTAGATGGATAGGGGTGGTACAGTCAGACCTAGATGGATAGGGGTGATACAGTCAGATATAGATGATAGGGGTGATACAGTCAGACCTAGATTGGTAGAGGTGGTACAGTCAGATCTAGATGGATAGGGGTGATACAGTCAGACCTAGATGGATAGGGGTGATACAGTCAGATCTAGATGGATAGGGGTGATACAGTCAGATCTAGATGGATAGGGGTGATACAGTCAGATCTAGATGGATAGGGGTGATACAGTCAGACCTAGATTGATAGGGGTGATACAGTCAGACCTAGATGGATAGGGGTGATACAGTCAGACCTAGATGGATAGTGGTGATACAGTCAGACCTAGATGGATAGGGGTGATACAGTCAGACCTAGATGGATAGGGGTGATACAGTCAGACCTAGATGGATAGGGGTGATACAGCCAGACCTAGATGGATAGGGGTGATACAGTCAGACCTAGATGGATAGGGGTCGTACAGTAAGATCTAGATGGATAGAGGTGATACAGTAAGATCTAGATGGATAGAGGTGGTACAGTCAGACCTAGATGGATTGGGGTGATACAGTCAGACCTAGATGGATAGGGGTGATACAGTCAGACCTAGATTGATAGGGGTGATACAGTCAGACCTAGATGGATAGGGGTGATACAGTTAGACCTAGATGGATAGGTTTGATACAGTCAGATCTAGATGGATAGGGGTGATACAGTAAGATCTAGATGGATAGGGGTGATACAGTCAGACCTAGATTGGTAGGGGTGATACAGTCAGATCTAGATGGATAGGGGTGATACAGTCAGATCTAGATGGATAGGGGTGATACAGTCAGATCTAGATGGATAGGGGTGATACAGTCAGATATAGATGATAGGGGTGATACAGTCAGACCTAGATGGATAGGGGTGATACAGTCAGATCTAGATGGATAGTAGTGATACAGTCAGATCTAGATGGATAGGGGTGATACAGTCAGATCTAGATGGATAGGGGTGATACAGTCAGACCTAGATGGATAGGGGTGATACAGTCAGACCTGATACAGTCAGACCTAGATGGATAGGGGTGATACAGTCAGACCTAGATGGATAGGGGTGATACAGTCAGACCTAGATGGATAGGGGTGATACAGTCAGACCTAGATGGATAGGGGTGATACAGTCAGACCTAGATGGATAGTGGTGATACAGTCAGACCTAGATGGATAGGGGTGATACAGTCAGATCTAGATGGATAGGGGAGATACAGTCAGATCTAGATGGATAGGGGTGATACAGTCAGATCTAGATGGATAGGGGTGATACAGTCAGATCTAGATGGATAGTGGTGGTACAGTCAGACCTAAATGGATAGGGGTGATACAGTCAGATATAGATGATAGGGGTGATACAGTCAGACCTAGATGGGTAGAGGTGGTACAGTCAGATCTAGATGGATAGAGGTGATACAGTCAGATCTAGATGGATAGGTGTGATACAGTCAGACCTAGATGGATAGGGGTGATACAGTCAGACCTAGATGGATAGGGGTCCTACAGTAAGATCTAGATGGATAGAGGTGATACAGTAAGATCTAGATGGATAGAGGTGGTACAGTCAGACCTAGATGGATTGGGGTGATACAGTCAGACCTAGATGGATAGGGGTGATACAGTCAGACCTAGATGGATAGAGGTGATACAGTCAGACCTAGATGGATAGAGGTGGTACAGTCAGATCTAGATGGATAGGGGTGGGACAGTCAGACCTAGATGGTTAAGGGTGATACAGTCAGACCTAGATGGATAGAGGTGATACAGTCAGACCTAGATGGATAGGGGTGATACAGTCAGATCTAGATGGATAGAGGTGATACAGTCAGACCTAGATGGATAGGGGTGATACAGTCAGATCTAGATGATTAGGGGTGATACAGTCAGATCTAGATGGATAGGGGTGATACAGTAAGATCTAGATGGATAGAGGTGGTACAGTCAGACCTAGATGGATAGGGGTGATACAGTCAGATCTAGATGGATAGGGGTGATACAGTCAGATTTAGATGGATAGAGGTGGTGTAGTCAGACCTAGATGGATAGTGGTGATACAGTAAGATCTAGATGGATAGAGGTGATACAGTCAGATCTAAATCGATAGTGGTGATACAGTAAGATCTAGATGGATAGAGGTGTTACAGTCAGACCTAGATGGATAGGGGAAAAACAGTCAGATCTAGTTGGATAGGGGTGATACAGTCAGACCTAGATGGATAGGGGTGATACAGTCAGATCTAGATGGATAGGGGTGATACAGTCAGATCTAGATGGATAGGGGTGATACAGTCAGATCTAGATGGATAGGGGTGATACAGTCAGATCTAGATGGATAGGGGTGGTACAGTCAGACCTAGATGGATAGGGGTGATACAGTCAGATATAGATGATAGGGGTGATACAGTCAGACCTAGATTGGTAGAGGTGGTACAGTCAGATCTAGATGGATAGGGGTGATACAGTCAGACCTAGATGGATAGGGGTGATACAGTCAGATCTAGATGGATAGGGGTGATACAGTCAGATCTAGATGGATAGGGGTGATACAGTCAGATCTAGATGGATAGGGGTGATACAGTCAGACCTAGATTGATAGGGGTGATACAGTCAGACCTAGATGGATAGGGGTGATACAGTCAGACCTAGATGGATAGTGGTGATACAGTCAGACCTAGATGGATAGGGGTGATACAGTCAGACCTAGATGGATAGGGGTGATACAGTCAGACCTAGATGGATAGGGGTGATACAGCCAGACCTAGATGGATAGGGGTGATACAGTCAGACCTAGATGGATAGGGGTCGTACAGTAAGATCTAGATGGATAGAGGTGATACAGTAAGATCTAGATGGATAGAGGTGGTACAGTCAGACCTAGATGGATTGGGGTGATACAGTCAGACCTAGATGGATAGGGGTGATACAGTCAGACCTAGATTGATAGGGGTGATACAGTCAGACCTAGATGGATAGGGGTGATACAGTTAGACCTAGATGGATAGGTTTGATACAGTCAGATCTAGATGGATAGGGGTGATACAGTAAGATCTAGATGGATAGGGGTGATACAGTCAGACCTAGATTGGTAGGGGTGATACAGTCAGATCTAGATGGATAGGGGTGATACAGTCAGATCTAGATGGATAGGGGTGATACAGTCAGATCTAGATGGATAGGGGTGATACAGTCAGATATAGATGATAGGGGTGATACAGTCAGACCTAGATGGATAGGGGTGATACAGTCAGATCTAGATGGATAGTAGTGATACAGTCAGATCTAGATGGATAGGGGTGATACAGTCAGATCTAGATGGATAGGGGTGATACAGTCAGACCTAGATGGATAGGGGTGATACAGTCAGACCTAGATGGATAGGGGTGATACAGCCAGACCTAGATGGATAGGGGTGATACAGTCAGACCTAGATGGATAGGGGTGATACAGTCAGATCTAGATGGATAGGGGTGATACAGTCATACCTAGATGGATAGGGGTGATACAGTCAGAACTAGATGGATAGGGGTGATACAGTCAGATCTAGATGGATAGGGGTGGTACAGTCAGACCTAGATGGATAGGGGTGATACAGTCAGATCTAGATGGATAGGGGTGATACAGTCAGATCTAGATGGATAGGGGTGATACAGTCAGATCTAGATGGATAGGGGTGGTACAGTCAGACCTAGATGGATAGGGGTGATACAGTCAGATATAGATGATAGGGGTGATACAGTCAGACCTAGATTGGTAGAGGTGGTACAGTCAGATCTAGATGGATAGGGGTGATACAGTCAGACCTAGATGGATAGGGGTGATACAGTCAGATCTAGATGGATAGGGGTGATACAGTCAGATCTAGATGGATAGGGGTGATACAGTCAGATCTAGATGGATAGGGGTGATACAGTCAGACCTAGATTGATAGGGGTGATACAGTCAGACCTAGATGGATAGGGGTGATACAGTCAGACCTAGATGGATAGTGGTGATACAGTCAGACCTAGATGGATAGGGGTGATACAGTCAGACCTAGATGGATAGGGGTGATACAGTCAGACCTAGATGGATAGGGGTGATACAGCCAGACCTAGATGGATAGGGGTGATACAGTCAGACCTAGATGGATAGGGGTCGTACAGTAAGATCTAGATGGATAGAGGTGATACAGTAAGATCTAGATGGATAGAGGTGGTACAGTCAGACCTAGATGGATTGGGGTGATACAGTCAGACCTAGATGGATAGGGGTGATACAGTCAGACCTAGATGGATAGGGGTGATACAGTCAGACCTAGATGGATAGGGGTGATACAGTTAGACCTAGATGGATAGGTTTGATACAGTCAGATCTAGATGGATAGGGGTGATACAGTAAGATCTAGATGGATAGGGGTGATACAGTCAGACCTAGATTGGTAGGGGTGATACAGTCAGATCTAGATGGATAGGGGTGATACAGTCAGATCTAGATGGATAGGGGTGATACAGTCAGATCTAGATGGATAGGGGTGGTACAGTCAGACCTAGATGGATAGGGGTGATACAGTCAGATATAGATGATAGGGGTGATACAGTCAGACCTAGATGGATAGGGGTGATACAATCAGATCTAGATGGATAGTAGTGATACAGTCAGATCTAGATGGATAGGGGTGATACAGTCAGATCTAGATGGATAGGGGTGATACAGTCAGACCTAGATGGATAGGGGTGATACAGTCAGACCTGATACAGTCAGACCTAGATGGATAGGGGTGATACAGTCAGACCTAGATGGATAGGGGTGATACAGTCAGACCTAGATGGATAGGGGTGATACAGTCAGACCTAGATGGATAGGGGTGATACAGTCAGACCTAGATGGATAGTGGTGATACAGTCAGACCTAGATGGATAGGGGTGATACAGTCAGACCTAGATGGATAGGGGTGATACAGTCAGACCTAGATGGATAGGGGTGATACAGCCAGACCTAGATGGATAGGGGTGATACAGTCAGACCTAGATGGATAGGGGTGATACAGTCAGACGTTGATGGATATAGGTGATACAGTCAGACCTAGATTGGTAGGGGTGATACAGTCAGATCTAGATGGATAGGGGTGATACAGTCAGATTTAGATGGATAGAGGTGGTGTAGTCAGAACTAGATGGATAGTGGTGATACAGTAAGATCTAGATGGATAGGGGTGATACAGTCAGATCTAGATGGATAGGGGTGATACAGTAAGATCTAGATGGATAGAGGTGATACAGTAAGATCTAGATGGATAGAGGTGGTACAGTCAGACCTAGATGGATAGGGGTGATACCTTCAGACCTAGATGGATAGGGGTGATACAGTCAGATCTAGATGGATAGGGATGATACCGTCAGATCTAGATGGATAGGGGTGATACAGTCAGATCTAGATGGATAGGGGTGATACAGTCAGATCTAGATGGATAGGGGTGATACAGTCAGATCTAGATGGATAGGGGTGATACCTTCAGACCTAGATGGATAGGGGTGATACAGTCAGATCTAGATGGATAGGGGTGATACCGTCAGATCTAGATGGATAGGGGTGATACAGTCAGATCTAGATGGATAGGGGTGATACAGTCAGATCTAGATGGATAGGGGTGATACAGTCAGATCTAGATGGATAGGGGTGGTACAGTCAGACCTAGATGGATAGGGGTGATACAGTCAGATATAGATGATAGGGGTGATACAGTCAGACCTAGATGGATAGGGGTGATACAGTCAGATCTAGATGGATAGTAGTGATACAGTCAGATCTAGATGGATAGGGGTGATACAGTCAGATCTAGATGGATAGGGGTGATACAGTCAGACCTAGATGGATAGGGGTGATACAGTCAGACCTGATACAGTCAGACCTAGATGGATAGGGGTGATACAGTCAGACCTAGATGGATAGGGGTGATACAGTCAGACCTAGATGGATAGGGGTGATACAGTCAGACCTAGATGGATAGGGGTGATACAGTCAGATCTAGATGGATAGTAGTGATACAGTCAGATCTAGATGGATAGGGGTGATACAGTCAGATCTAGATGGATAGGGGTGATACAGTCAGACCTAGATGGATAGGGGTGATACAGTCAGACCTGATACAGTCAGACCTAGATGGATAGGGGTGATACAGTCAGACCTAGATGGATAGGGGTGATACAGTCAGACCTAGATGGATAGGGGTGATACAGTCAGACCTAGATGGATAGGGGTGATACAGTCAGACCTAGATGGATAGTGGTGATACAGTCAGACCTAGATGGATAGGGGTGATACAGTCAGACCTAGATGGATAGGGGTGATACAGTCAGACCTAGATGGATAGGGGTGATACAGCCAGACCTAGATGGATAGGGGTGATACAGTCAGACCTAGATGGATAGGGGTGATACAGTCAGACGTTGATGGGATATAGGTGATACAGTCAGACCTAGATTGGTAGGGGTGATACAGTCAGATCTAGATGGATAGGGGCGATACAGTCAGATTTAGATGGATAGAGGTGGTGTAGTCAGAACTAGATGGATAGGGGTGATACAGTCAGATCTAGATGGATAGGGGTGATACAGTAAGATCTAGATGGATAGAGGTGATACAGTAAGATCTAGATGGATAGAGGTGGTACAGTCAGACCTAGATGGATAGGGGTGATACCTTCAGACCTAGATGGATAGGGGTGATACAGTCAGATCTAGATGGATAGGGATGATACCGTCAGATCTAGATGGATAGGGGTGATACCGTCAGATCTAGATGGATAGGGGTGATACAGTCAGATCTAGATGGATAGGGGTGATACAGTCAGATCTAGATGGATAGGGGTGATACAGTCAGATCTAGATGGATAGGGGTGATACAGTCAGACCTAGATGGATAGGGGTGATACAGTCAGACCTAGATGGATAGGGGTGATACAGTCAGACCTAGATGGATAGGGGTGATACAGTCAGATCTAGATGGATAGTAGTGATACAGTCAGATCTAGATGGATAGGGGTGATACAGTCAGACCTAGATGGATAGGGTTGATACAGTCAGACCTGATACAGTCAGACCTAGATGGATAGGGGTGATACAGTCAGACCTAGATGGATAGGGGTGATACAGTCAGACCTAGATGGATAGGGGTGATACAGTCAGACCTAGATGGATAGGGGTGATACAGTCAGACCTAGATGGATAGGGGTGATACAGTCAGACCTAGATGGATAGTGGTGATACAGTCAGACCTAGATGGATAGGGGTGATACAGTCAGACCTAGATGGATAGGGGTGATACAGTCAGACCTAGATGGATAGGGGTGATACAGCCAGACCTAGATGGATAGGGGTGATACAGTCAGACCTAGATGGATAGGGGTGATACAGTCAGATCTAGATGGATAGGGGTGATACAGTCATACCTAGATGGATAGGGGTGATACAGTCAGAACTAGATGGATAGGGGTGATACAGTCAGATCTAGATGGATAGGGGTGGTACAGTCAGACCTAGATGGATAGGGGTGATACAGTCAGATCTAGATGGATAGGGGTGATACAGTCAGATCTAGATGGATAGGGGTGATACAGTCAGATCTAGATGGATAGGGGTGGTACAGTCAGACCTAGATGGATAGGGGTGATACAGTCAGATATAGATGATAGGGGTGATACAGTCAGACCTAGATTGGTAGAGGTGGTACAGTCAGATCTAGATGGATAGGGGTGATACAGTCAGACCTAGATGGATAGGGGTGATACAGTCAGATCTAGATGGATAGGGGTGATACAGTCAGATCTAGATGGATAGGGGTGATACAGTCAGATCTAGATGGATAGGGGTGATACAGTCAGATCTAGATGGATAGGGGTGATACAGTCAGACCTAGATGGATAGGGGTGATACAGTCAGACCTAGATGGATAGTGGTGATACAGTCAGACCTAGATGGATAGGGGTGATACAGTCAGACCTAGATGGATAGGGGTGATACAGTCAGACCTAGATGGATAGGGGTGATACAGCCAGACCTAGATGGATAGGGGTGATACAGTCAGACCTAGATGGATAGGGGTCGTACAGTAAGATCTAGATGGATAGAGGTGATACAGTAAGATCTAGATGGATAGAGGTGGTACAGTCAGACCTAGATGGATTGGGGTGATACAGTCAGACCTAGATGGATAGGGGTGATACAGTCAGACCTAGATGGATAGGGGTGATACAGTCAGACCTAGATGGATAGGGGTGATACAGTTAGACCTAGATGGATAGGTTTGATACAGTCAGATCTAGATGGATAGGGGTGATACAGTAAGATCTAGATGGATAGGGGTGATACAGTCAGACCTAGATTGGTAGGGGTGATACAGTCAGATCTAGATGGATAGGGGTGATACAGTCAGATCTAGATGGATAGGGGTGATACAGTCAGATCTAGATGGATAGGGGTGGTACAGTCAGACCTAGATGGATAGGGGTGATACAGTCAGATATAGATGATAGGGGTGATACAGTCAGACCTAGATGGATAGGGGTGATACAGTCAGATCTAGATGGATAGTAGTGATACAGTCAGATCTAGATGGATAGGGGTGATACAGTCAGACCTAGATGGATAGGGGTGATACAGTCAGACCTGATACAGTCAGACCTAGATGGATAGGGGTGATACAGTCAGACCTAGATGGATAGGGGTGATACAGTCAGACCTAGATGGATAGGGGTGATACAGTCAGACCTAGATGGATAGGGGTGATACAGTCAGACCTAGATGGATAGGGGTGATACAGTCAGACCTAGATGGATAGTGGTGATACAGTCAGACCTAGATGGATAGGGGTGATACAGTCAGACCTAGATGGATAGGGGTGATACAGTCAGACCTAGATGGATAGGGGTGATACAGCCAGACCTAGATGGATAGGGGTGATACAGTCAGACCTAGATGGATAGGGGTGATACAGTCAGACGTTGATGGATATAGGTGATACAGTCAGACCTAGATTGGTAGGGGTGATACAGTCAGATCTAGATGGATAGGGGTGATACAGTCAGATTTAGATGGATAGAGGTGGTGTAGTCAGAACTAGATGGATAGTGGTGATACAGTAAGATCTAGATGGATAGGGGTGATACAGTCAGATCTAGATGGATAGGGGTGATACAGTAAGATCTAGATGGATAGAGGTGATACAGTAAGATCTAGATGGATAGAGGTGGGACAGTCAGACCTAGATGGATAGGGGTGATACCTTCAGACCTAGATGGATAGGGGTGATACAGTCAGATCTAGATGGATAGGGATGATACCGTCAGATCTAGATGGATAGGGGTGATACCGTCAGATCTAGATGGATAGGGGTGATACAGTCAGATCTAGATGGATAGGGGTGGTACAGTCAGACCTAGATGGATAGGGGTGATACAGTCAGATATAGATGATAGGGGTGATACAGTCAGACCTAGATGGATAGGGGTGATACAGTCAGATCTAGATGGATAGTAGTGATACAGTCAGATCTAGATGGATAGGGGTGATACAGTCAGATCTAGATGGATAGGGGTGATACAGTCAGACCTAGATGGATAGGGGTGATACAGTCAGACCTGATACAGTCAGACCTAGATGGATAGGGGTGATACAGTCAGACCTAGATGGATAGGGGTGATACAGTCAGACCTAGATGGATAGGGGTGATACAGTCAGACCTAGATGGATAGGGGTGATACAGTCAGACCTAGATGGATAGTGGTGATACAGTCAGACCTAGATGGATAGGGGTGATACAGTCAGACCTAGATGGATAGGGGTGATACAGTCAGACCTAGATGGATAGGGGTGATACAGCCAGACCTAGATGGATAGGGGTGATACAGTCAGACCTAGATGGATAGGGGTGATACAGTCAGATCTAGATGGATAGGGGTGATACAGTCATACCTAGATGGATAGGGGTGATACAGTCAGAACTAGATGAATAGGGGTGATACAGTCAGATCTAGATGGATAGGGGTGGTACAGTCAGACCTAGATGGATAGGGGTGATACAGTCAGATCTAGATGGATAGAGGTGATACAGTCAGACCTAGATGGATAGGGGTGATACAGTCAGATCTAGATGATAAGGGGTGATACAGTCAGATTTAGATGGATAGAGGTGGTGTAGTCAGACCTAGATGGATAGTGGTGATACAGTAAGATCTAGATGGATAGAGGTGATACAGTCAGATCTAAATCGATAGTGGTGATACAGTAAGATCTAGATGGATAGTGGTGATACAGTCAGACCTAGATGGATAGGGGTGATACAGTCAGATCTAGATGGATAGGGATGATACCGTCAGATCTAGATGGATAGGGGTGATACCGTCAGATCTAGATGGATAGGGGTGATACAGTCAGATCTAGATGGATAGGGGTGATACAGTCAGATCTAGATGGATAGGGGTGATACAGTCAGATCTAGATGGATAGGGGTGGTACAGTCAGACCTAGATGGATAGGGGTGATACAGTCAGATATAGATGATAGGGGTGATACAGTCAGACCTAGATGGATAGGGGTGATACAGTCAGATCTAGATGGATAGTAGTGATACAGTCAGATCTAGATGGATAGGGGTGATACAGTCAGATCTAGATGGATAGGGTTGATACAGTCAGGCCTAGATGGATAGGGGTGATACAGTCAGACCTGATACAGTCAGACCTAGATGGATAGGGGTGATACAGTCAGACCTAGATGGATAGGGGTGATACAGTCAGACCTAGATGGATAGGGGTGATACAGTCAGACCTAGATGGATAGGGGTGATACAGTCAGACCTAGATGGATAGTGGTGATACAGTCAGACCTAGATGGATATGGGTGATACAGTCAGACCTAGATGGATAGGGGTGATACAGTCAGACCTAGATGGATAGGGGTGATACAGCCAGACCTAGATGGATAGAGGTGATACAGTCAGACCTAGATGGATAGGGGTGATACAGTCAGACGTTGATGGATAGAGGTGATACAGTCAGACCTAGATGGATAGGGGTGATACAGTCAGACCTAGATGGATAGGGGTGATACAGTCAGATCTAGATGGATAGGGGTGATACAGTCAGATCTAGATGGATAGAGGTGATACAGTCAGATCTAGATGGATAGGGGTGATACAGTCAGACCTAGATAGATAGGGGTGATACAGTCATACCTAGATGGATATAGGTGATACAGTCAGACCTAGATGGATAGAGGTGATACAGTCAGACCTAGATGGATAGGGGTGATACAGTCAGACCTAGATTGATTGGGGTGATACAGTCAGACCTAGATGGATAGAGGTGATACAGTCAGACCTAGATGGATAGAGGTGATACAGTCAGACCTAGATGGATAGAGGTGATACAGTCAGATCTAGGTGGATAGGGGTGGTACAGTCAGACCTAGGTGGTTAAGGGTGACACAGTCAGACCTAGATGGTTAAGGGTGACACAGTCAGACCTAGATGGATAGAGGTGATACAGTCAGATCTAGATGGATAGAGGTGATACAGTCAGATCTAGATGGTTAGGGGTTATACAGTCAGATCTAGATGGATAGGGGTGATACAGTCAGATCTAGATGGATAGGGGTGATACAATCAGATCTAGATGGATAGGGGTGATACAGTCAGATCTAGATGGATAGGGGTGATACAGTCAGACCTCGATGGATAGAGGTGATACAGTCAGACCTAGATGGATAGAGGTGATACAGTCAGACCTAGATGGATAGAGGTGATACAGTCAGACCTAGATGGATAGAGGTGATACAGTCAGACCTAGATGGATAGAGGTGATACAGTCAGACCTAGATGGATAGAGGTGGTACAGTCAGATCTAGATGGATAGGGGTGATACAGTCAGATCTAGATGGATAGGGGTGATACAGTCAGATCTAGATGGATAGGGGTGGTACAGTCAGACCTAGATGGATAGGGGTGATACAGTCAGATATAGATGATAGGGGTGATACAGTCAGACCTTGATGGATAGGGGTGGTACAGTCAGACCTAGATGGGTAGAGGTGGTACAGTCAGACCTAGATGGGTAGAGGTGGTACAGTCAGACCTAGATGGTTAGGGGTTATACAGTCAGATCTAGATGGATAGGGGTGATACAGTCAGATCTAGATGGATAGGGGTGATACAGTCATATCTAGATGGATAGGGGTGATACAGTCAGACCTAGATGGGTAGAGGTGGTACAGTCAGACCTAGATGGGTAGAGGTGGTACAGTCAGACCTTTGTGGATAGGGGTGATACAGTCAGAACTAGATGGATAGAGGTGATACAGTCAGACCTAGATGGATAGAGGTGGTACAGTCAGATCTAGGTGGATAGGGGTGGTACAGTCAGACCTAGATGGATAGGGGTGATACAGTCAGACCTGATACAGTCAGACCTAGATGGATAGGGGTGATACAGTCAGACCTAGATGGATAGGGGTGATACAGTCAGACCTAGATGGATAGGGGTGATACAGTCAGACCTAGATGGATAGTGGTGATACAGTCAGACCTAGATGGATAGGGGTGATACAGTCAGACGTTGATGGATATAGGTGATACAGTCAGACCTAGATTGGTAGGGGTGATACAGTCAGATCTAGATGGATAGGGGTGATACAGTCAGATTTAGATGGATAGAGGTGGTGTAGTCAGAACTAGATGGATAGTGGTGATACAGTAAGATCTAGATGGATAGGGGTGATACAGTCAGATCTAGATGGATAGGGGTGATACAGTAAGATCTAGATGGATAGAGGTGATACAGTAAGATCTAGATGGATAGAGGTGGTACAGTCAGACCTAGATGGATAGGGGTGATACCTTCAGACCTAGATGGATAGGGGTGATACCGTCAGATCTAGATGGATAGGGGTGATACAGTCAGATCTAGATGGATAGGGGTGATACAGTCAGATCTAGATGGATAGGGGTGGTACAGTCAGACCTAGATGGATAGGGGTGATACAGTCAGATATAGATGATAGGGGTGATACAGTCAGACCTAGATGGATAGGGGTGATACAGTCAGATCTAGATGGATAGTAGTGATACAGTCAGATCTAGATGGATAGGGGTGATACAGTCAGATCTAGATGGATAGGGGTGATACAGTCAGACCTAGATGGATAGGGGTGATACAGTCAGACCTGATACAGTCAGACCTAGATGGATAGGGGTGATACAGTCAGACCTAGATGGATAGGGGTGATACAGTCAGACCTAGATGGATAGGGGTGATACAGTCAGACCTAGATGGATAGGGGTGATACAGTCAGACCTAGATGGATAGTGGTGATACAGTCAGACCTAGATGGATAGGGGTGATACAGTCAGACCTAGATGGATAGGGGTGATACAGTCAGACCTAGATAGATAGGGGTGATACAGCCAGACCTAGATGGATAGGGGTGATACAGTCAGACCTAGATGGATAGGGGTGATACAGTCAGATCTAGATGGATAGGGGTGATACAGTCATACCTAGATGGATAGGGGTGATACAGTCAGAACTAGATGGATAGGGGTGATACAGTCAGATCTAGATGGATAGGGGTGGTACAGTCAGACCTAGATGGATAGGGGTGATACAGTCAGATCTAGATGGATAGAGGTGATACAGTCAGACCTAGATGGATAGGGGTGATACAGTCAGATCTAGATGATAAGGGGTGATACAGTCAGATTTAGATGGATAGAGGTGGTGTAGTCAGACCTAGATGGATAGTGGTGATACAGTAAGATCTAGATGGATAGAGGTGATACAGTCAGATCTAAATCGATAGTGGTGATACAGTAAGATCTAGATGGATAGTGGTGATACAGTCAGACCTAGATGGATAGTGGTGATACAGTCAGATCTAGATGGATAGGGATGATACCGTCAGATCTAGATGGATAGGGGTGATACCGTCAGATCTAGATGGATAGGGGTGATACAGTCAGATCTAGATGGATAGGGGTGATACAGTCAGATCTAGATGGATAGGGGTGATACAGTCAGATCTAGATGGATAGGGGTGGTACAGTCAGACCTAGATGGATAGGGGTGATACAGTCAGATATAGATGATAGGGGTGATACAGTCAGACCTAGATGGATAGGGGTGATACAGTCAGATCTAGATGGATAGTAGTGATACAGTCAGATCTAGATGGATAGGGGTGATACAGTCAGATCTAGATGGATAGGGTTGATACAGTCAGGCCTAGATGGATAGGGGTGATACAGTCAGACCTGATACAGTCAGACCTAGATGGATAGGGGTGATACAGTCAGACCTAGATGGATAGGGGTGATACAGTCAGACCTAGATGGATAGGGGTGATACAGTCAGACCTAGATGGATAGGGGTGATACAGTCAGACCTAGATGGATAGTGGTGATACAGTCAGACCTAGATGGATATGGGTGATACAGTCAGACCTAGATGGATAGGGGTGATACAGTCAGACCTAGATGGATAGGGGTGATACAGCCAGACCTAGATGGATAGGGGTGATACAGTCAGACCTAGATGGATAGGGGTGATACAGTCAGACGTTGATGGATAGAGGTGATACAGTCAGACCTAGATGGATAGGGGTGATACAGTCAGACCTAGATGGATAGGGGTGATACAGTCAGATCTAGATGGATAGGGGTGATACAGTCAGATCTAGATGGATAGAGGTGATACAGTCAGATCTAGATGGATAGGGGTGATACAGTCAGACCTAGATAGATAGGGGTGATACAGTCATACCTAGATGGATATAGGTGATACAGTCAGACCTAGATGGATAGAGGTGATACAGTCAGACCTAGATGGATAGAGGTGATACAGTCAGACCTAGATTGATTGGGGTGATACAGTCAGACCTAGATGGATAGAGGTGATACAGTCAGACCTAGATGGATAGAGGTGATACAGTCAGACCTAGATGGATAGAGGTGATACAGTCAGATCTAGGTGGATAGGGGTGGTACAGTCAGACCTAGGTGGTTAAGGGTGACACAGTCAGACCTAGATGGTTAAGGGTGACACAGTCAGACCTAGATGGATAGAGGTGATACAGTCAGATCTAGATGGATAGAGGTGATACAGTCAGATCTAGATGGTTAGGGGTTATACAGTCAGATCTAGATGGATAGGGGTGATACAGTCAGATCTAGATGGATAGGGGTGATACAGTCAGATCTAGATGGATAGGGGTGATACAGTCAGATCTAGATGGATAGGGGTGATACAGTCAGACCTCGATGGATAGAGGTGATACAGTCAGACCTAGATGGATAGAGGTGATACAGTCAGACCTAGATGGATAGAGGTGATACAGTCAGACCTAGATGGATAGAGGTGATACAGTCAGACCTAGATGGATAGAGGTGATACAGTCAGACCTAGATGGATAGAGGTGGTACAGTCAGATCTAGATGGATAGGGGTGATACAGTCAGATCTAGATGGATAGGGGTGATACAGTCAGATCTAGATGGATAGGGGTGGTACAGTCAGACCTAGATGGATAGGGGTGATACAGTCAGATATAGATGGATAGGGGTGATACAGTCAGACCTTGATGGATAGGGGTGGTACAGTCAGACCTAGATGGGTAGAGGTGGTACAGTCAGACCTAGATGGGTAGAGGTGGTACAGTCAGACCTAGATGGTTAGGGGTTATACAGTCAGATCTAGATGGATAGGGGTGATACAGTCAGATCTAGATGGATAGGGGTGATACAGTCAGACCTAGATGGGTAGAGGTGGTACAGTCAGACCTAGATGGGTAGAGGTGGTACAGTCAGACCTTTGTGGATAGGGGTGATACAGTCAGACCTAGATGGATAGAGGTGATACAGTCAGACCTAGATGGATAGAGGTGGTACAGTCAGATCTAGGTGGATAGGGGTGGTACAGTCAGACCTAGGTGGTTAAGGGTGATACAGTCAGACCTAGATGGATAGAGGTGATACAGTCAGACCTAGATGGATAGGGGTGATACAGTCAGATCTAGATGAATAGAGGTGATACAGTCAGATATAGATGGATAGGGGTGATACAGTCAGATCTAGATGGATAGGGGTGGTACAGTCAGACCTAGATGGATAGGGGTGATACAGTCAGATATAGATGATAGGGGTGATACAGTCAGACCTAGATGGGTAGAGGTGGTACAGTCAGACCTTGATGGATAGGGGTGATACAGTCAGACCTAGATGTTTAGGGGTTATACAGTCAGATCTAGATGGATAGGGGTGATACAGTCAGATCTAGATGGTTAGGGGTTATACAGTCAGATCTAGATGGATAGGGGTGATACAGTCAGATCTAGATGGATAGGGGTGATACAGTCAGATCTAGATGGATAGGGGTGATACAGTCAGATCTAGATGGATAGGGGTGATACAGTCAGACCTAGATGGATAGAGGTGATACAGTCAGACCTAGATGGATAGAGGTGATACAGTCAGACCTAGATGGATAGAGGTGATACAGTCAGACCTAGATGGATAGAGGTGATACAGTCAGACCTAGATGGATAGAGGTGATACAGTCAGACCTAGATGGATAGAGGTGGTACAGTCAGATCTAGATGGATAGGGGTGATACAGTCAGATCTAGATGGATAGGGGTGATACAGTCAGATCTAGATGGATAGGGGTGGTACAGTCAGACCTAGATGGATAGGGGTGAGACAGTCAGATATAGATGATAGGGGTGATACAGTCAGACCTTGATGGATAGGGGTGGTACAGTCAGACCTAGATGGGTAGAGGTGGTACAGTCAGACCTTGATGGATAGGGGTGATACAGTCAGACCTAGATGGTTAGGGGTTATACAGTCAGATCTAGATGGATAGGGGTGATACAGTCAGATCTAGATGGATAGGGGTGATACAGTCATATCTAGATGGATAGGGGTGATACAGTCAGATCTAGATTGATAGGGGTGATACAGTCAGATCTAGATGGGTAGAGGTGGTACAGTCAGACCTAGATGGGTAGAGGTGGTACAGTCAGACCTTTGTGTTTAGGGGTGATACAGTCAGACCTAGATGGTTAGGGGTTATACAGTCAGAACTAGATGGATAGGGATGATACAGTCAGATCTAGATGGATAGGGGTGATACAGTCAGATCTAGATGGATAGGGGTGATACAGTCAGATCTAGATGGATAGGGGTGATACAGTAAGATCTAGATGGATAGGGGTCGTACAGTAAGATCTAGATGGATAGAGGTGATACAGTAAGATCTAGATGGATAGAGGTGGTACAGTCAGACCTAGATGGATTGGGGTGATACAGTCAGACCTAGATGGATAGAGGTGATACAGTCAGACCTAGATGGATAGAGGTGATACAGTCAGACCTAGATGGATAGAGGTGATACAGTCAGACCTAGATGGATATAGGTGGTACAGTCAGATCTAGATGGATAGGGGTGATACAGTCAGATATAGATGGATAGGGGTGATACAGTCAGATCTAGATGGATAGGGGTGGTACAGTCAGACCTAGATGGATAGGGTTGATACAGTCAGATATAGATGATAGGGGTGATACAGTCAGACCTAGATGGGTAGAGGTGGTACAGTCAGACCTAGATGGGTAGAGGTGGTACAGTCAGACCTTGATGGATAGGGGTGATACAGTCAGACCTAGATGGTTAGGGGTTATACAGTCAGATCTAGATGGATAGGGGTGATACAGTCAGATCTAGATGGTTAGGGGTTATACAGTCAGATCTAGATGGATAGGGGTGATACAGTCAGATCTAGATGGATAGGGGTCATACAGTAAGATCTAGATGGATAGGGGTGATACAGTCAGACGTAGATGGATAGAGGTGATACAGTCAGACCTAGATGGATAGGGGTGATACAGTCAGACCTAGATGGATAGGGGTGATACAGCCAGACCTAGATTGGTAGGGGTGATACAGTCAGATCTAGATGGATAGGGGTGATACAGTCAGATCTAGATGGATAGGGGTGGTACAGTCAGACCTAGATGGATAGGGGTGATACAGTCAGATATAGATGATAGGGGTGGTACAGTCAGACCTAGATGGGTAGAGGTGGTACAGTCAGACCTAGATGGGTAGAGGTGGTACAGTCAGACCTAGATGGTTAGGGGTTATACAGTCAGATCTAGATGGATAGGGGTGATACAGTCAGATCTAGATGGATAGGGGTGATACAGTCATATCTAGATGGATAGGGGTGATACAGTCAGACCTAGATGGGTAGAGGTGGTACAGTCAGACCTAGATGGGTAGAGGTGGTACAGTCAGACCTTTGTGGATAGGGGTGATACAGTCAGACCTAGATGGATAGAGGTGATACAGTCAGACCTAGATGGATAGAGGTGGTACAGTCAGATCTAGGTGGATAGGGGTGGTACAGTCAGACCTAGGTGGTTAAGGGTGATACAGTCAGACCTAGATGGATAGAGGTGATACAGTCAGACCTAGATGGATAGGGGTGATACAGTCAGATCTAGATGAATAGAGGTGATACAGTCAGATATAGATGGATAGGGGTGATACAGTCAGATCTAGATGGATAGGGGTGGTACAGTCAGACCTAGATGGATAGGGGTGATACAGTCAGATATAGATGATAGGGGTGATACAGTCAGACCTAGATGGGTAGAGGTGGTACAGTCAGACCTTGATGGATAGGGGTGATACAGTCAGACCTAGATGTTTAGGGGTTATACAGTCAGATCTAGATGGATAGGGGTGATACAGTCAGATCTAGATGGTTAGGGGTTATACAGTCAGATCTAGATGGATAGGGGTGATACAGTCAGATCTAGATGGATAGGGGTGATACAGTCAGATCTAGATGGATAGGGGTGATACAGTCAGATCTAGATGGATAGGGGTGATACAGTCAGACCTAGATGGATAGAGGTGATACAGTCAGACCTAGATGGATAGAGGTGATACAGTCAGACCTAGATGGATAGAGGTGATACAGTCAGACCTAGATGGATAGGGGTGATACAGTCAGACCTAGATGGATAGAGGTGGTACAGTCAGATCTAGATGGATAGGGGTGATACAGTCAGATCTAGATGGATAGGGGTGATACAGTCAGACCTAGATGGATAAGGGTGGTACAGTCAGACCTAGATGGATAGGGGTGATACAGTCAGATATAGATGATAGGGGTGATACAGTCAGACCTTGATGGATAGGGGTGGTACAGTCAGACCTAGATGGGTAGAGGTGGTACAGTCAGACCTTGATGGATAGGGGTGATACAGTCAGATCTAGATGGATAGGGGTGATACAGTCAGATCTAGATGGATAGGGGTGATACAGTCAGATCTAGATGGATAGGGGTGATAGTCATATCTAGATGGATAGGGGTGATACAGTCAGATCTAGATTGATAGGGGTGATACAGTCAGATCTAGATGATAGGGGTGATACAGTCAGACCTAGATGGGTAGAGGTGGTACAGTCAGACCTAGATGGGTAGAGGTGGTACAGTCAGACCTTTGTGTTTAGGGGTGATACAGTCAGACCTAGATGGTTAGGGGTTATACAGTCAGAACTAGATGGATAGGGGTGATACAGTCAGATCTAGATGGATAGGGGTGATACAGTCAGATCTAGATGGATAGGGGTGATACAGTCAGATCTAGATGGATAGGGGTGATACAGTCAGATCTAGATGGATAGGGGTGATACAGTAAGATCTAGATGGATAGGGGTCGTACAGTAAGATCTAGATGGATAGAGGTGATACAGTAAGATCTAGATGGATAGAGGTGGTACAGTCAGACCTAGATGGATTGGGGTGATACAGTCTGACCTAGATGGATAGAGGTGATACAGTCAGACCTAGATGGATAGAGGTGATACAGTCAGACCTAGATGGATAGAGGTGATACAGTCAGACCTAGATGGATATAGGTGGTACAGTCAGATCTAGATGGATAGGGGTGATACAGTCAGATATAGATGGATAGGGGTGATACAGTCAGATCTAGATGGATAGGGGTGGTACAGTCAGACCTAGATGGATAGGGTTGATACAGTCAGATATAGATGATAGGGGTGATACAGTCAGACCTAGATGGGTAGAGGTGGTACAGTCAGACCTAGATGGGTAGAGGTGGTACAGTCAGACCTTGATGGATAGGGGTGATACAGTCAGACCTAGATGGTTAGGGGTTATACAGTCAGATCTAGATGGATAGGGGTGATACAGTCAGATCTAGATGGATAGGGGTGATACAGTCATATCTAGATGGATAGGGGTGATACAGTCAGATCTAGATGGATAGGGGTCATACAGTAAGATCTAGATGGATAGGGGTCATACAGTCAGACGTAGATGGATAGAGGTGATACAGTCAGACCTAGATGGATAGGGGTGATACAGTCAGACCTAGATGGATAGGGGTGATACAGCCAGACCTAGATTGGTAGGGGTGATACAGTCAGACCTAGATGGATAGAGGTGATACAGTCAGACCTAGATGGATATAGGTGGTACAGTCAGATCTAGATGGATAGGGGTGATACAGTCAGATCTAGATGGATAGGGGTGATACAGTCAGATCTAGATGGATAGGGGTGGTACAGTCAGACCTAGATGGATAGGGGTGATACAGTCAGATATAGATGATAGGGGTGATACAGTCAGACCTTGATGGATAGGGGTGGTACAGTCAGACCTAGATGGGTAGAGGTGGTACAGTCAGACCTTGATGGATAGGGGTGATACAGTCAGACCTAGATGGTTAGGGGTTATACAGTCAGATCTAGATGGATAGGGGTGATACAGTCAGATCTAGATGGATAGGGGTGATACAGTCATATCTAGATGGTAGGGGTGATACAGTCAGACCTTGATGGATAGGGGTGGTACAGTCAGACCTAGATGGGTAGAGGTGGTACAGTCAGACCTTGATGGATAGGGGTGATACAGTCAGATCTAGATGGATAGGGGTGATACAGTCAGATCTAGATGGATAGGGGTGATACAGTCAGATCTAGATGGATAGGGGTGATAGTCATATCTAGATGGATAGGGGTGATACAGTCAGATCTAGATTGATAGGGGTGATACAGTCAGATCTAGATGATAGGGGTGATACAGTCAGACCTAGATGGGTAGAGGTGGTACAGTCAGACCTAGATGGGTAGAGGTGGTACAGTCAGACCTTTGTGTTTAGGGGTGATACAGTCAGACCTAGATGGTTAGGGGTTATACAGTCAGAACTAGATGGATAGGGGTGATACAGTCAGATCTAGATGGATAGGGGTGATACAGTCAGATCTAGATGGATAGGGGTGATACAGTCAGATCTAGATGGATAGGGGTGATACAGTCAGATCTAGATGGATAGGGGTGATACAGTAAGATCTAGATGGATAGGGGTCGTACAGTAAGATCTAGATGGATAGAGGTGATACAGTAAGATCTAGATGGATAGAGGTGGTACAGTCAGACCTAGATGGATTGGGGTGATACAGTCTGACCTAGATGGATAGAGGTGATACAGTCAGACCTAGATGGATAGAGGTGATACAGTCAGACCTAGATGGATAGAGGTGATACAGTCAGACCTAGATGGATATAGGTGGTACAGTCAGATCTAGATGGATAGGGGTGATACAGTCAGATATAGATGGATAGGGGTGATACAGTCAGATCTAGATGGATAGGGGTGGTACAGTCAGACCTAGATGGATAGGGTTGATACAGTCAGATATAGATGATAGGGGTGATACAGTCAGACCTAGATGGGTAGAGGTGGTACAGTCAGACCTAGATGGGTAGAGGTGGTACAGTCAGACCTTGATGGATAGGGGTGATACAGTCAGACCTAGATGGTTAGGGGTTATACAGTCAGATCTAGATGGATAGGGGTGATACAGTCAGATCTAGATGGATAGGGGTGATACAGTCATATCTAGATGGATAGGGGTGATACAGTCAGATCTAGATGGATAGGGGTCATACAGTAAGATCTAGATGGATAGGGGTGGTACAGTCAGACCTAGATGGATAGGGGTGATACAGTCAGATATAGATGATAGGGGTGATACAGTCAGACCTTGATGGATAGGGGTGGTACAGTCAGACCTTGATGGATAGGGGTGATACAGTCAGACCTAGATGGTTAGGGGTTATACAGTCAGATCTAGATGGATAGGGGTGATACAGTCATATCTAGATGGATAGGGGTGATACAGTCAGATCTAGATTGATAGGGGTGATACAGTCAGATCTAGATGATAGGGGTGATACAGTCAGACCTAGATGGGTAGAGGTGGTACAGTCAGACCTAGATGGGTAGAGGTGGTACAGTCAGACCTTTGTGGATAGGGGTGATACAGTCAGACCTAGATGGTTAGGGGTTATACAGTCAGAACTAGATGGATAGGGGTGATACAGTCAGATCTAGATGGATAGGGGTGATACAGTCAGATCTAGATGGATAGGGGTGATACAGTCAGATCTAGATGGATAGGGGTGATACAGTCAGATCTAGATGGATAAGGGTGATACAGTCAGACCTAGATGGATAGGGGTCGTACAGTAAGATCTAGATGGATAGAGGTGATACAGTAAGATCTAGATGGATAGAGGTGGTACAGTCAGACCTAGATGGATTGGGGTGATACAGTCAGACCTAGATGGATAGAGGTGATACAGTCAGACCTAGATGGATAGAGGTGATACAGTCAGACCTAGATGGATAGAGGTGATACAGTCAGACCTAGATGGATAGAGGTGGTACAGTCAGATCTAGATGGATAGGGGTGATACAGTCAGATATAGATGGATAGGGGTGATACAGTCAGATCTAGATGGATAGGGGTGGTACAGTCAGACCTAGATGGATAGGGTTGATACAGTCAGATATAGATGATAGGGGTGATACAGTCAGACCTAGATGGGTAGAGGTGGTACAGTCAGACCTAGATGGGTAGAGGTGGTACAGTCAGACCTTGATGGATAGGGGTGATACAGTCAGACCTAGATGGTTAGGGGTTATACAGTCAGATCTAGATGGATAGGGGTGATACAGTCAGATCTAGATGGATAGGGGTGATACAGTCAGATCTAGATGGATAGGGGTGATACAGTCAGATCTAGATGGATAGGGGTGATACAGTCAGACGTAGATGGATAGAGGTGATACAGTCAGACCTAGATGGATAGGGGTGATACAGTCAGACCTAGATGGATAGGGGTGATACAGCCAGACCTAGATGGGTAGGGGTGATACAGTCAGACCTAGATGGATAGGGGTGATAGTCAGACCTAGATGGATAGGGGTGATACAGTCATACCTAGATGGATAGAGGTGATACAGTCAGATCTAGATGGATAGGGGTGATACAGTCAGACCTAGATGGATAGGGGTGATACAGTCATACCTAGATGGATAGAGGTGATACAGTCAGACCTAGATGGATAGAGGTGATACAGTCAGACCTAGATGGATAGGGATGATACAGTCAGATCTAGATGGATAGGGGTGGTACAGTCAGACCTAGATGGATAGGGGTGATACAGTCAGATATAGATGATAGGGGTGATACAGTCAGACCTAGATGGGTAGAGGTGGTACAGTCAGACCTAGATGGGTAGAGGTGGTACAGTCAGACCTTGATGGATAGGGGTGATACAGTCAGACCTAGATGGTTAGGGGTTATACAGTCAGATCTAGATGGATAGGGGTGATACAGTCAGACCTAGATGGATAGGTGTGATACAGTCAGATCTAGATGGATAGGGGTGATACAGTCAGATCTATATGGATAGGGGTGATACAGTCAGATCTAGATGGATAGGGGTGATACAGTCAGATCTAGATGGATAGGGGTGATACAGTCAGACCTAGATGGGTAGAGGTGGTACAGTCAGATCTAGATGGGTAGAGGTGATACAGTCAGACCTAGATGGATAGAGGTGGTACAGTCAGATCTAGATGGATAGGGTTGATACAGTCAGACGTAGATGGATAGAGGTGATACAGTCAAACCTAGATGGATAGGGGTGATACAGTCAGACCTAGATGGATAGGGGTGATACAGTCAGATCTAGATGGATAGAGGTGATACAGTCAGACCTAGATGGATAGGGGTGATACAGTCAGACGTAGATGGATAGAGGTGATACAGTCAGACCTAGATGGATAGAGGTGGTACAGTCAGATCTAGATGGATAGGGGTGATACAGTCAGACCTAGATGGATAGGGGTCGTACAGTAAGATCTAGATGGATAGAGGTGATACAGTAAGATCTAGATGGATAGAGGTGGTACAGTCAGACCTAGATGGATTGGGGTGATACAGTCAGACCTAGATGAATAGAGGTGATACAGTCAGATCTAGATGGATAGAGGTGATACAGTCAGACCTAGATGGATAGAGGTGATACAGTCAGACCTAGATGGATAGAGGTGGTACAGTCAGATCTAGATGGATAGGGGTGGTACAGTCAGACCTAGGTGGTTAAGGGTGATACAGTCAGACCTAGATGGATAGAGATGATACAGTCAGACCTAGATGGATAGGGGTGATACAGTCAGATCTAGATGGATAGAGGTGATACAGTCAGACCTAGACGGATAGGGGTGATACAGTCAGATCTAAATGGATAGGGGTGATACGGTCAGATCTAGATGGATAGAGGTGGTACAGTCAGACCTAGATGGATTGGGGTGATACAGTCAGACCTAGATGAATAGAGGTGATACAGTCAGACCTAGATGGATAGAGGTGATACAGTCAGACCTAGATGGATAGAGGTGATACAGTCAGACCTAGATGGATAGAGGTGGTACAGTCAGATCTAGATGGATAGGGGTGATACAGTCATATCTAGATGGATAGGGGTGATACAGTCAGATCTAGATTGATAGGGGTGATACAGTCAGATCTAGATGATAGGGGTGATACAGTCAGACCTAGATGGGTAGAGGTGGTACAGTCAGACCTTTGTGGATAGGGGTGATACAGTCAGACCTAGATGGTTAGGGGTTATACAGTCAGAACTAGATGGATAGGGGTGATACAGTCAGATCTAGATGGATAGGGGTGATACAGTCAGATCTAGATGGATAGGGGTGATACAGTCAGATCTAGATGGATAGGGGTGATACAGTCAGACCTAGATGGATAGGGGTCGTACAGTAAGATCTAGATGGATAGAGGTGATACAGTAAGATCTAGATGGATAGAGGTGGTACAGTCAGACCTAGATGGATTGGGGTGATACAGTCAGACCTAGATGGATAGAGGTGATACAGTCAGACCTAGATGGATAGAGGTGATACAGTCAGACCTAGATGGATAGAGGTGATACAGTCAGACCTAGATGGATAGAGGTGGTACAGTCAGATCTAGATGGAGAGGGGTGATACAGTCAGATATAGATGGATAGGGGTGATACAGTCAGATCTAGATGGATAGGGGTGGTACAGTCAGACCTAGATGGATAGGGTTGATACAGTCAGATATAGATTGATAGGGGTGATACAGTCAGACCTAGATGGGTAGAGGTGGTACAGTCAGACCTAGATGGGTAGAGGTGGTACAGTCAGACCTTGATGGATAGGGGTGATACAGTCAGACCTAGATGGTTAGGGGTTATACAGTCAGATCTAGATGGATAGGGGTGATACAGTCAGATCTAGATGGATAGGGGTGATACAGTCATATCTAGATGGATAGGGGTGATACAGTCAGATCTAGATGGATAGGGGTCATACAGTAAGATCTAGATGGATAGAGGTGATACAGTCAGACCTAGACGGATAGGGGTGATACAGTCAGATCTAAATGGATAGGGGTGATACGGTCAGATCTAGATGGATAGAGGTGGTACAGTCAGACCTAGATGGATTGGGGTGATACAGTCAGACCTAGATGAATAGAGGTGATACAGTCAGACCTAGATGGATAGAGGTGATACAGTCAGACCTAGATGGATAGAGGTGATACAGTCAGACCTAGATGGATAGAGGTGGTACAGTCAGATCTAGATGGATAGGGGTGATACAGTCATATCTAGATGGATAGGGGTGATACAGTCAGATCTAGATGGATAGGGGTGATACAGTCAGATCTAGATTGATAGGGGTGATACAGTCAGATCTAGATGATAGGGGTGATACAGTCAGACCTAGATGGGTAGAGGTGGTACAGTCAGACCTAGATGGGTAGAGGTGGTACAGTCAGACCTTTGTGGATAGGGGTGATACAGTCAGACCTAGATGGATAGGGGTGATACAGTCAGATCTAGATGGATAGGGGTGATACAGTCAGATCTAGATGGATAGGGGTGATACAGTCAGACCTAGATGGATAGGGGTCGTACAGTAAGATCTAGATGGATAGAGGTGATACAGTAAGATCTAGATGGATAGAGGTGGTACAGTCAGACCTAGATGGATTGGGGTGATACAGTCAGACCTAGATGGATAGAGGTGATACAGTCAGACCTAGATGGATAGAGGTGATACAGTCAGACCTAGATGGATAGAGGTGATACAGTCAGACCTAGATGGATAGAGGTGGTACAGTCAGATCTAGATGGATAGGGGTGATACAGTCAGATATAGATGGATAGGGGTGATACAGTCAGATCTAGATGGATAGGGGTGGTACAGTCAGACCTAGATGGATAGGGTTGATACAGTCAGATATAGATGATAGGGGTGATACAGTCAGACCTAGATGGGTAGAGGTGGTACAGTCAGACCTAGATGGGTAGAGGTGGTACAGTCAGACCTTGATGGATAGGGGTGATACAGTCAGACCTAGATGGTTAGGGGTTATACAGTCAGATCTAGATGGATAGGGGTGATACAGTCAGATCTAGATGGATAGGGGTGATACAGTCATATCTAGATGGATAGGGGTGATACAGTCAGATCTAGATGGATAGGGGTCATACAGTAAGATCTAGATGGATAGGGGTGATACAGTCAGACGTAGATGGATAGAGGTGATACAGTCAGACCTAGATGGATAGGGGTGATACAGTCAGACCTAGATGGATAGGGGTGATACAGCCAGACCTAGATTGGTAGGGGTGATACAGTCAGACCTAGATGGATAGGGGTGATAGTCAGACCTAGATGGATAGGGGTGATACAGTCATACCTAGATGGATAGAGGTGATACAGTCAGATCTAGATGGATAGGGGTGATACAGTCAGACCTAGATAGATAGGGGTGATACAGTCATACCTAGATGGATAGAGGTGATACAGTCAGACCTAGATGGATAGAGGTGATACAGTCAGACCTAGATGGATAGGGATGATACAGTCAGATCTAGATGGATAGGGTTGGTACAGTCAGACCTAGATGGATAGGGGTGATACAGTCAGATATAGATGATAGGGGTGATACAGTCAGACCTAGATGGGTAGAGGTGGTACAGTCAGACCTAGATGGGTAGAGGTGGTACAGTCAGACCTTGATGGATAGGGGTGATACAGTCAGACCTAGATGGTTAGGGGTTATACAGTCAGATCTAGATGGATAGGGGTGATACAGTCAGACCTAGATGGATAGGTGTGATACAGTCAGATCTAGATGGATAGGGGTGATACAGTCAGATCTAGATGGATAGGGGTGATACAGTCAGATCTAGATGGATAGGGGTGATACAGTCAGATCTAGATGGATAGGGGTGATACAGTCAGATCTAGATGGATAGGGGTGATACAGTCAGATCTAGATGGATAGGGGTGATACAGTCAGACCTAGATGGGTAGAGGTGGTACAGTCAGACCTAGATGGGTAGAGGTGGTACAGTCAGATCTAGATGGATAGAGGTGGTACAGTCAGACCTAGATGGGTAGAGGTGGTACAGTCAGATCTAGATGGGTAGAGGTGATACAGTCAGACCTAGATGGATAGGGGTGATACAGTCAGATCTAGATGGATAGGGGTGGTACAGTCAGACCTAGATGGATAGGGTTGATACAGTCAGATATAGATGATAGGGGTGATACAGTCAGACCTAGATGGGTAGAGGTGGTACAGTCAGACCTAGATGGGTAGAGGTGGTACAGTCAGACCTTGATGGATAGGGGTGATACAGTCAGACCTAGATGGTTAGGGGTTATACAGTCAGATCTAGATGGATAGGGGTGATACAGTCAGATCTAGATGGATAGGGGTGATACAGTCATATCTAGATGGATAGGGGTGATACAGTCAGATCTAGATGGATAGGGGTGATACAGTAAGATCTAGATGGATAGAGGTGATACAGTCAGACCTAGACGGATAGGGGTGATACAGTCAGATCTAAATGGACAGGGGTGATACGGTCAGATCTAGATGGATAGGGGTGGTACAGTCAGACCTAGATGGATTGGGGTGATACAGTCAGACCTAGATGAATAGAGGTGATACAGTCAGACCTAGATGGATAGAGGTGATACAGTCAGACCTAGATGGATAGAGGTGATACAGTCAGACCTAGATGGATAGAGGTGGTACAGTCAGATCTAGATGGATAGGGGTGATACAGTCATATCTAGATGGATAGGGGTGATACAGTCAGATCTAGATGGATAGGGGTGATACAGTCAGATCTAGATTGATAGGGGTGATACAGTCAGATCTAGATGATAGGGGTGATACAGTCAGACCTAGATGGGTAGAGGTGGTACAGTCAGACCTAGATGGGTAGAGGTGGTACAGTCAGACCTTTGTGGATAGGGGTGATACAGTCAGACCTAGATGGTTAGGGGTTATACAGTCAGAACTAGATGGATAGGGGTGATACAGTCAGATCTAGATGGATAGGGGTGATACAGTCAGATCTAGATGGATAGGGGTGATACAGTCAGATCTAGATGGATAGGGGTGATACAGTCAGATCTAGATGGATAGGGGTGATACAGTCAGACCTAGATGGATAGGGGTCGTACAGTAAGATCTAGATGGATAGAGGTGATACAGTAAGATCTAGATGGATAGAGGTGGTACAGTCAGACCTAGATGGATTGGGGTGATACAGTCAGACCTAGATGGATAGAGGTGATACAGTCAGACCTAGATGGATAGAGGTGATACAGTCAGACCTAGATGGATAGAGGTGATACAGTCAGACCTAGATGGATAGAGGTGGTACAGTCAGATCTAGATGGATAGGGGTGATACAGTCAGATATAGATGGATAGGGGTGATACAGTCAGATCTAGATGGATAGGGGTGGTACAGTCAGACCTAGATGGATAGGGTTGATACAGTCAGATATAGATGGATAGGGGTGATACAGTCAGACCTAGATGGGTAGAGGTGGTACAGTCAGACCTAGATGGGTAGAGGTGGTACAGTCAGACCTTGATGGATAGGGGTGATACAGTCAGACCTAGATGGTTAGGGGTTATACAGTCAGATCTAGATGGATAGGGGTGATACAGTCAGATCTAGATGGATAGGGGTGATACAGTCATATCTAGATGGATAGGGGTGATACAGTCAGATCTAGATGGATAGGGGTCATACAGTAAGATCTAGATGGATAGGGGTGATACAGTCAGACGTAGATGGATAGAGGTGATACAGTCAGACCTAGATGGATAGGGGTGATACAGTCAGACCTAGATGGATAGGGGTGATACAGCCAGACCTAGATTGGTAGGGGTGATACAGTCAGACCTAGATGGATAGGGGTGATAGTCAGACCTAGATGGATAGGGGTGATACAGTCATACCTAGATGGATAGAGGTGATACAGTCAGATCTAGATGGATAGGGGTGATACAGTCAGACCTAGATAGATAGGGGTGATACAGTCATACCTAGATGGATAGAGGTGATACAGTCAGACCTAGATGGATAGAGGTGATACAGTCAGACCTAGATGGATAGGGATGATACAGTCAGATCTAGATGGATAGGGGTGGTACAGTCAGACCTAGATGGATAGGGGTGATACAGTCAGATATAGATGATAGGGGTGATACAGTCAGACCTAGATGGGTAGAGGTGGTACAGTCAGACCTAGATGGGTAGAGGTGGTACAGTCAGACCTTGATGGATAGGGGTTATACAGTCAGATCTAGATGGATAGGGGTGATACAGTCAGACCTAGATGGATAGGTGTGATACAGTCAGATCTAGATGGATAGGGGTGATACAGTCAGATCTAGATGGATAGGGGTGATACAGTCAGATCTAGATGGATAGGGGTGATACAGTCAGATCTAGATGGATAGGGGTGATACAGTCAGATCTAGATGGATAGGGGTGATACAGTCAGACCTAGATGGGTAGAGGTGGTACAGTCAGACCTAGATGGGTAGAGGTGGTACAGTCAGATCTAGATGGATAGAGGTGGTACAGTCAGACCTAGATGGGTAGAGGTGATACAGTCAGACCTAGATGGGTAGAGGTGGTACAGTCAGACCTAGATGGATAGGGGTGATACAGTCAGATCTAGATGGATAGAGGTGATACAGTCAGACCTAGATGGATAGGGGTGATACAGTCAGACGTAGATGGATAGAGGTGATACAGTCAGACCTAGATGGATAGGGGTGATACAGTCAGACCTAGATGGATAGGGGTGATACAGTCAGACCTAGATGGATAGGGGTCGTACAGTAAGATCTAGATGGATAGAGGTGATACAGTAAGATCTAGATGGATAGAGGTGGTACAGTCAGACCTAGATGGATTGGGGTGATACAGTCAGACCTAGATGAATAGAGGTGATACAGTCAGATCTAGATGGATAGAGGTGATACAGTCAGACCTAGATGGATAGAGGTGATACAGTCAGACCTAGATGGATAGAGGTGGTACAGTCAGATCTAGATGGATAGGGGTGGTACAGTCAGACCTAGGTGGTTAAGGGTGATACAGTCAGACCTAGATGGATAGAGATGATACAGTCAGACGTAGATGGATAGAGGTGATACAGTCAGACCTAGATGGATAGGGGTGATACAGTCAGACCTAGATGGATAGGGGTGATACAGCCAGACCTAGATTGGTAGGGGTGATACAGTCAGACCTAGATGGATAGGGGTGATAGTCAGACCTAGATGGATAGGGGTGATACAGTCATACCTAGATGGATAGAGGTGATACAGTCAGATCTAGATGGATAGGGGTGATACAGTCAGACCTAGATAGATAGGGGTGATACAGTCATACCTAGATGGATAGAGGTGATACAGTCAGACCTAGATGGATAGAGGTGATACAGTCAGACCTAGATGGATAGGGATGATACAGTCAGATCTAGATGGATAGGGGTGGTACAGTCAGACCTAGATGGATAGGGGTGATACAGTCAGATATAGATGATAGGGGTGATACAGTCAGACCTAGATGGGTAGAGGTGGTACAGTCAGACCTAGATGGGTAGAGGTGGTACAGTCAGACCTTGATGGATAGGGGTGATACAGTCAGACCTAGATGGTTAGGGGTTATACAGTCAGATCTAGATGGATAGGGGTGATACAGTCAGACCTAGATGGATAGGTGTGATACAGTCAGATCTAGATGGATAGGGGTGATACAGTCAGATCTAGATGGATAGGGGTGATACAGTCAGATCTAGATGGATAGGGGTGATACAGTCAGATCTAGATGGATAGGGGTGATACAGTCAGATCTAGATGGATAGGGGTGATACAGTCAGACCTAGATGGGTAGAGGTGGTACAGTCAGACCTAGATGGGTAGAGGTGGTACAGTCAGATCTAGATGGATAGAGGTGGTACAGTCAGACCTAGATGGGTAGAGGTGATACAGTCAGACCTAGATGGGTAGAGGTGATACAGTCAGACCTAGATGGATAGGGGTGATACAGTCAGATCTAGATGGATAGAGGTGATACAGTCAGACCTAGATGGATAGGGGTGATACAGTCAGACGTAGATGGATAGAGGTGATACAGTCAGACCTAGATGGATAGAGGTGGTACAGTCAGATCTAGATGGATAGGGGTGATACAGTCAGACCTAGATGGATAGGGGTCGTACAGTAAGATCTAGATGGATAGAGGTGATACAGTAAGATCTAGATGGATAGAGGTGGTACAGTCAGACCTAGATGGATTGGGGTGATACAGTCAGACCTAGATGAATAGAGGTGATACAGTCAGATCTAGATGGATAGAGGTGATACAGTCAGACCTAGATGGATAGAGGTGATACAGTCAGACCTAGATGGATAGAGGTGGTACAGTCAGATCTAGATGGATAGGGGTGGTACAGTCAGACCTAGGTGGTTAAGGGTGATACAGTCAGACCTAGATGGATAGAGATGATACAGTCAGACCTAGATGGATAGGGGTGATACAGTCAGATCTAGATGGATAGAGGTGATACAGTCAGACCTAGACGGATAGGGGTGATACAGTCAGATCTAAATGGATAGGGGTGATACGGTCAGATCTAGATGGATAGAGGTGGTACAGTCAGACCTAGATGGATTGGGGTGATACAGTCAGACCTAGATGAATAGAGGTGATACAGTCAGACCTAGATGGATAGAGGTGATACAGTCAGACCTAGATGGATAGAGGTGGTACAGTCAGATCTAGATGGATAGGGGTGATACAGTCAGACCTAGATGGATAGAGGTGGTACAGTCAGACCTAGATGGATAGGGGTGATACAGTCAGACCTAGATGGATAGGGGTGATACAGCCAGACCTAGATGGATAGGGGTGATACAGTCAGACCTAGATGGATAGGGGTGATACAGTCAGACCTAGATGGATAGGGGTGATAGTCAGACCTAGATGGATAGGGGTGATACAGTCATACCTAGATGGATAGAGGTGATACAGTCAGATCTAGATGGATAGGGGTGATACAGTCAGACCTAGATAGATAGGGGTGATACAGTCATACCTAGATGGATAGAGGTGATACAGTCAGACCTAGATGGATAGAGGTGATACAGTCAGACCTAGATGGATAGGGATGATACAGTCAGATCTAGATGGATAGGGGTGGTACAGTCAGACCTAGATGGATAGGGGTGATACAGTCAGATATAGATGATAGGGGTGATACAGTCAGACCTAGATGGGTAGAGGTGGTACAGTCAGACCTAGATGGGTAGAGGTGGTACAGTCAGACCTTGATGGATAGGGGTGATACAGTCAGACCTAGATGGATAGAGGTGGTACAGTCAGATCTAGATGGATAGGGGTGGTACAGTCAGACCTAGGTGGTTAAGGGTGATACAGTCAGACCTAGATGGATAGAGATGATACAGTCAGACCTAGATGGATAGGGGTGATACAGTCAGATCTAGATGGATAGAGGTGATACAGTCAGACCTAGACGGATAGGGGTGATACAGTCAGATCTAAATGGATAGGGGTGATACGGTCAGATCTAGATGGATAGAGGTGGTACAGTCAGACCTAGATGGATTGGGGTGATACAGTCAGACCTAGATGAATAGAGGTGATACAGTCAGACCTAGATGGATAGAGGTGATACAGTCAGACCTAGATGGATAGAGGTGATACAGTCAGACCTAGATGGATAGAGGTGGTACAGTCAGATCTAGATGGATAGGGGTGATACAGTCAGACCTAGATGGATAGAGGTGGTACAGTCAGACCTAGATGGATAGGGGTGATACAGTCAGACCTAGATGGATAGGGGTGATACAGCCAGACCTAGATGGATAGGGGTGATACAGTCAGATCTAGATGGATAGGGGTGATACAGTCAGACCTAGATGGATAGGGGTGATAGTCAGACCTAGATGGATAGGGGTGATACAGTCATACCTAGATGGATAGAGGTGATACAGTCAGATCTAGATGGATAGGGGTGATACAGTCAGACCTAGATAGATAGGGGTGATACAGTCATACCTAGATGGATAGAGGTGATACAGTCAGACCTAGATGGATAGAGGTGATACAGTCAGACCTAGATGGATAGGGATGATACAGTCAGATCTAGATGGATAGGGGTGGTACAGTCAGACCTAGATGGATAGGGGTGATACAGTCAGATATAGATGATAGGGGTGATACAGTCAGACCTAGATGGGTAGAGGTGGTACAGTCAGACCTAGATGGGTAGAGGTGGTACAGTCAGACCTTGATGGATAGGGGTGATACAGTCAGACCTAGATGGTTAGGGGTTATACAGTCAGATCTAGATGGATAGGGGTGATACAGTCAGACCTAGATGGATAGGTGTGATACAGTCAGATCTAGATGGATAGGGGTGATACAGTCAGATCTAGATGGATAGGGGTGATACAGTCAGATCTAGATGGATAGGGGTGATACAGTCAGATCTAGATGGATAGGGGTGATACAGTCAGATCTAGATGGATAGGGGTGATACAGTCAGACCTAGATGGGTAGAGGTGGTACAGTCAGACCTAGATGGGTAGAGGTGGTACAGTCAGATCTAGATGGATAGAGGTGGTACAGTCAGACCTAGATGGGTAGAGGTGATACAGTCAGACCTAGATGGGTAGAGGTGGTACAGTCAGACCTAGATGGATAGGGGTGATACAGTCAGATCTAGATGGATAGAGGTGATACAGTCAGACCTAGATGGATAGGGGTGATACAGTCAGACGTAGATGGATAGAGGTGATACAGTCAGACCTAGATGGATAGAGGTGGTACAGTCAGATCTAGATGGATAGGGGTGATACAGTCAGACCTAGATGGATAGGGGTCGTACAGTAAGATCTAGATGGATAGAGGTGATACAGTAAGATCTAGATGGATAGAGGTGGTACAGTCAGACCTAGATGGATTGGGGTGATACAGTCAGACCTAGATGAATAGAGGTGATACAGTCAGATCTAGATGGATAGAGGTGATACAGTCAGACCTAGATGGATAGAGGTGATACAGTCAGACCTAGATGGATAGAGGTGGTACAGTCAGATCTAGATGGATAGGGGTGGTACAGTCAGACCTAGGTGGTTAAGGGTGATACAGTCAGACCTAGATGGATAGAGATGATACAGTCAGACGTAGATGGATAGAGGTGATACAGTCAGACCTAGATGGATAGGGGTGATACAGTCAGACCTAGATGGATAGGGGTGATACAGCCAGACCTAGATTGGTAGGGGTGATACAGTCAGACCTAGATGGATAGGGGTGATAGTCAGACCTAGATGGATAGGGGTGATACAGTCATACCTAGATGGATAGAGGTGATACAGTCAGATCTAGATGGATAGGGGTGATACAGTCAGACCTAGATAGATAGGGGTGATACAGTCATACCTAGATGGATAGAGGTGATACAGTCAGACCTAGATGGATAGAGGTGATACAGTCAGACCTAGATGGATAGGGATGATACAGTCAGATCTAGATGGATAGGGGTGGTACAGTCAGACCTAGATGGATAGGGGTGATACAGTCAGATATAGATGATAGGGGTGATACAGTCAGACCTAGATGGGTAGAGGTGGTACAGTCAGACCTAGATGGGTAGAGGTGGTACAGTCAGACCTTGATGGATAGGGGTGATACAGTCAGACCTAGATGGTTAGGGGTTATACAGTCAGATCTAGATGGATAGGGGTGATACAGTCAGACCTAGATGGATAGGTGTGATACAGTCAGATCTAGATGGATAGGGGTGATACAGTCAGATCTAGATGGATAGGGGTGATACAGTCAGATCTAGATGGATAGGGGTGATACAGTCAGATCTAGATGGATAGGGGTGATACAGTCAGATCTAGATGGATAGGGGTGATACAGTCAGACCTAGATGGGTAGAGGTGGTACAGTCAGACCTAGATGGGTAGAGGTGGTACAGTCAGATCTAGATGGATAGAGGTGGTACAGTCAGACCTAGATGGGTAGAGGTGATACAGTCAGACCTAGATGGGTAGAGGTGATACAGTCAGACCTAGATGGATAGGGGTGATACAGTCAGATCTAGATGGATAGAGGTGATACAGTCAGACCTAGATGGATAGGGGTGATACAGTCAGACGTAGATGGATAGAGGTGATACAGTCAGACCTAGATGGATAGAGGTGGTACAGTCAGATCTAGATGGATAGGGGTGATACAGTCAGACCTAGATGGATAGGGGTCGTACAGTAAGATCTAGATGGATAGAGGTGATACAGTAAGATCTAGATGGATAGAGGTGGTACAGTCAGACCTAGATGGATTGGGGTGATACAGTCAGACCTAGATGAATAGAGGTGATACAGTCAGATCTAGATGGATAGAGGTGATACAGTCAGACCTAGATGGATAGAGGTGATACAGTCAGACCTAGATGGATAGAGGTGGTACAGTCAGATCTAGATGGATAGGGGTGGTACAGTCAGACCTAGGTGGTTAAGGGTGATACAGTCAGACCTAGATGGATAGAGATGATACAGTCAGACCTAGATGGGTAGAGGTGGTACAGTCAGACCTAGATGGGTAGAGGTGGTACAGTCAGATCTAGATGGATAGAGGTGGTACAGTCAGACCTAGATGGGTAGAGGTGATACAGTCAGACCTAGATGGGTAGAGGTGATACAGTCAGACCTAGATGGATAGGGGTGATACAGTCAGATCTAGATGGATAGAGGTGATACAGTCAGACCTAGATGGATAGGGGTGATACAGTCAGACGTAGATGGATAGAGGTGATACAGTCAGACCTAGATGGATAGAGGTGGTACAGTCAGATCTAGATGGATAGGGGTGATACAGTCAGACCTAGATGGATAGGGGTCGTACAGTAAGATCTAGATGGATAGAGGTGATACAGTAAGATCTAGATGGATAGAGGTGGTACAGTCAGACCTAGATGGATTGGGGTGATACAGTCAGACCTAGATGAATAGAGGTGATACAGTCAGATCTAGATGGATAGAGGTGATACAGTCAGACCTAGATGGATAGAGGTGATACAGTCAGACCTAGATGGATAGAGGTGGTACAGTCAGATCTAGATGGATAGGGGTGGTACAGTCAGACCTAGGTGGTTAAGGGTGATACAGTCAGACCTAGATGGATAGAGATGATACAGTCAGACCTAGATGGGTAGAGGTGGTACAGTCAGACCTAGATGGGTAGAGGTGGTACAGTCAGATCTAGATGGATAGAGGTGGTACAGTCAGACCTAGATGGGTAGAGGTGATACAGTCAGACCTAGATGGGTAGAGGTGATACAGTCAGACCTAGATGGATAGGGGTGATACAGTCAGATCTAGATGGATAGAGGTGATACAGTCAGACCTAGATGGATAGGGGTGATACAGTCAGACGTAGATGGATAGAGGTGATACAGTCAGACCTAGATGGATAGAGGTGGTACAGTCAGATCTAGATGGATAGGGGTGATACAGTCAGACCTAGATGGATAGGGGTCGTACAGTAAGATCTAGATGGATAGAGGTGATACAGTAAGATCTAGATGGATAGAGGTGGTACAGTCAGACCTAGATGGATTGGGGTGATACAGTCAGACCTAGATGAATAGAGGTGATACAGTCAGATCTAGATGGATAGAGGTGATACAGTCAGACCTAGATGGATAGAGGTGGTACAGTCAGATCTAGATGGATAGGGGTGGTACAGTCAGACCTAGGTGGTTAAGGGTGATACAGTCAGACCTAGATGGATAGAGGTGGTACAGTCAGATCTAGATGGATAGGGGTGATACAGTCAGACCTAGATGGATAGGGGTCGTACAGTAAGATCTAGATGGATAGAGGTGATACAGTAAGATCTAGATGGATAGAGGTGGTACAGTCAGACCTAGATGGATTGGGGTGATACAGTCAGACCTAGATGAATAGAGGTGATACAGTCAGATCTAGATGGATAGAGGTGATACAGTCAGACCTAGATGGATAGAGGTGGTACAGTCAGATCTAGATGGATAGGGGTGGTACAGTCAGACCTAGGTGGTTAAGGGTGATACAGTCAGACCTAGATGGATAGAGATGATACAGTCAGACCTAGATGGATAGGGGTGATACAGTCAGATCTAGATGGATAGAGGTGATACAGTCAGACCTAGACGGATAGGGGTGATACAGTCAGATCTAAATGGATAGGGGTGATACGGTCAGATCTAGATGGATAGAGGTGGTACAGTCAGACCTAGATGGATTGGGGTGATACAGTCAGACCTAGATGAATAGAGGTGATACAGTCAGACCTAGATGGATAGAGGTGATACAGTCAGACCTAGATGGATAGAGGTGATACAGTCAGACCTAGATGGATAGAGGTGGTACAGTCAGATCTAGATGGATAGGGGTGATACAGTCAGACCTAGATGGATAGAGGTGGTACAGTCAGACCTAGATGGATAGGGGTGATACAGTCAGACCTAGATGGATAGGGGTGATACAGCCAGACCTAGATGGATAGGGGTGATACAGTCAGACCTAGATGGATAGGGGTGATACAGTCAGACCTAGATGGATAGGGGTGATAGTCAGACCTAGATGGATAGGGGTGATACAGTCATACCTAGATGGATAGAGGTGATACAGTCAGATCTAGATGGATAGGGGTGATACAGTCAGACCTAGATAGATAGGGGTGATACAGTCATACCTAGATGGATAGAGGTGATACAGTCAGACCTAGATGGATAGAGGTGATACAGTCAGACCTAGATGGATAGGGATGATACAGTCAGATCTAGATGGATAGGGGTGGTACAGTCAGACCTAGATGGATAGGGGTGATACAGTCAGATATAGATGATAGGGGTGATACAGTCAGACCTAGATGGGTAGAGGTGGTACAGTCAGACCTAGATGGGTAGAGGTGGTACAGTCAGACCTTGATGGATAGGGGTGATACAGTCAGACCTAGATGGTTAGGGGTTATACAGTCAGATCTAGATGGATAGGGGTGATACAGTCAGACCTAGATGGATAGGTGTGATACAGTCAGATCTAGATGGATAGGGGTGATACAGTCAGATCTAGATGGATAGGGGTGATACAGTCAGATCTAGATGGATAGGGGTGATACAGTCAGATCTAGATGGATAGGGGTGATACAGTCAGATCTAGATGGATAGGGGTGATACAGTCAGACCTAGATGGGTAGAGGTGGTACAGTCAGACCTAGATGGGTAGAGGTGGTACAGTCAGATCTAGATGGATAGAGGTGGTACAGTCAGACCTAGATGGGTAGAGGTGATACAGTCAGACCTAGATGGGTAGAGGTGGTACAGTCAGACCTAGATGGATAGGGGTGATACAGTCAGATCTAGATGGATAGAGGTGATACAGTCAGACCTAGATGGATAGGGGTGATACAGTCAGACGTAGATGGATAGAGGTGATACAGTCAGACCTAGATGGATAGAGGTGGTACAGTCAGATCTAGATGGATAGGGGTGATACAGTCAGACCTAGATGGATAGGGGTCGTACAGTAAGATCTAGATGGATAGAGGTGATACAGTAAGATCTAGATGGATAGAGGTGGTACAGTCAGACCTAGATGGATTGGGGTGATACAGTCAGACCTAGATGAATAGAGGTGATACAGTCAGATCTAGATGGATAGAGGTGATACAGTCAGACCTAGATGGATAGAGGTGATACAGTCAGACCTAGATGGATAGAGGTGGTACAGTCAGATCTAGATGGATAGGGGTGGTACAGTCAGACCTAGGTGGTTAAGGGTGATACAGTCAGACCTAGATGGATAGAGATGATACAGTCAGACGTAGATGGATAGAGGTGATACAGTCAGACCTAGATGGATAGGGGTGATACAGTCAGACCTAGATGGATAGGGGTGATACAGCCAGACCTAGATTGGTAGGGGTGATACAGTCAGACCTAGATGGATAGGGGTGATAGTCAGACCTAGATGGATAGGGGTGATACAGTCATACCTAGATGGATAGAGGTGATACAGTCAGATCTAGATGGATAGGGGTGATACAGTCAGACCTAGATAGATAGGGGTGATACAGTCATACCTAGATGGATAGAGGTGATACAGTCAGACCTAGATGGATAGAGGTGATACAGTCAGACCTAGATGGATAGGGATGATACAGTCAGATCTAGATGGATAGGGGTGGTACAGTCAGACCTAGATGGATAGGGGTGATACAGTCAGATATAGATGATAGGGGTGATACAGTCAGACCTAGATGGGTAGAGGTGGTACAGTCAGACCTAGATGGGTAGAGGTGGTACAGTCAGACCTTGATGGATAGGGGTGATACAGTCAGACCTAGATGGTTAGGGGTTATACAGTCAGATCTAGATGGATAGGGGTGATACAGTCAGACCTAGATGGATAGGTGTGATACAGTCAGATCTAGATGGATAGGGGTGATACAGTCAGATCTAGATGGATAGGGGTGATACAGTCAGATCTAGATGGATAGGGGTGATACAGTCAGATCTAGATGGATAGGGGTGATACAGTCAGATCTAGATGGATAGGGGTGATACAGTCAGACCTAGATGGGTAGAGGTGGTACAGTCAGACCTAGATGGGTAGAGGTGGTACAGTCAGATCTAGATGGATAGAGGTGGTACAGTCAGACCTAGATGGGTAGAGGTGATACAGTCAGACCTAGATGGGTAGAGGTGATACAGTCAGACCTAGATGGATAGGGGTGATACAGTCAGATCTAGATGGATAGAGGTGATACAGTCAGACCTAGATGGATAGGGGTGATACAGTCAGACGTAGATGGATAGAGGTGATACAGTCAGACCTAGATGGATAGAGGTGGTACAGTCAGATCTAGATGGATAGGGGTGATACAGTCAGACCTAGATGGATAGGGGTCGTACAGTAAGATCTAGATGGATAGAGGTGATACAGTAAGATCTAGATGGATAGAGGTGGTACAGTCAGACCTAGATGGATTGGGGTGATACAGTCAGACCTAGATGAATAGAGGTGATACAGTCAGATCTAGATGGATAGAGGTGATACAGTCAGACCTAGATGGATAGAGGTGATACAGTCAGACCTAGATGGATAGAGGTGGTACAGTCAGATCTAGATGGATAGGGGTGGTACAGTCAGACCTAGGTGGTTAAGGGTGATACAGTCAGACCTAGATGGATAGAGATGATACAGTCAGACCTAGATGGATAGGGGTGATACAGTCAGATCTAGATGGATAGAGGTGATACAGTCAGACCTAGACGGATAGGGGTGATACAGTCAGATCTAAATGGATAGGGGTGATACGGTCAGATCTAGATGGATAGAGGTGGTACAGTCAGACCTAGATGGATTGGGGTGATACAGTCAGACCTAGATGAATAGAGGTGATACAGTCAGACCTAGATGGATAGAGGTGATACAGTCAGACCTAGATGGATAGAGGTGATACAGTCAGACCTAGATGGATAGAGGTGGTACAGTCAGATCTAGATGGATAGGGGTGATACAGTCAGACCTAGATGGATAGAGGTGGTACAGTCAGACCTAGATGGATAGGGGTGATACAGTCAGACCTAGATGGATAGGGGTGATACAGCCAGACCTAGATGGATAGGGGTGATACAGTCAGACCTAGATGGATAGGGGTGATACAGTCAGACCTAGATGGATAGGGGTGATAGTCAGACCTAGATGGATAGGGGTGATACAGTCATACCTAGATGGATAGAGGTGATACAGTCAGATCTAGATGGATAGGGGTGATACAGTCAGACCTAGATAGATAGGGGTGATACAGTCATACCTAGATGGATAGAGGTGGTACAGTCAGATCTAGATGGATAGGGGTGATACAGTCAGATATAGATGGATAGGGGTGATACAGTCAGATCTAGATGGATAGGGGTGGTACAGTCAGACCTAGATGGATAGGGTTGATACAGTCAGATATAGATGATAGGGGTGATACAGTCAGACCTAGATGAATAGAGGTGATACAGTCAGACCTAGATGGATAGAGGTGATACAGTCAGACCTAGATGGATAGAGGTGATACAGTCAGACCTAGATGGATAGAGGTGGTACAGTCAGATCTAGATGGATAGGGGTGATACAGTCAGATATAGATGGATAGGGGTGATACAGTCAGATCTAGATGGATAGGGGTGGTACAGTCAGACCTAGATGGATAGGGTTGATACAGTCAGATATAGATGGATAGGGGTGATACAGTCAGACCTAGATGGGTAGAGGTGGTACAGTCAGACCTAGATGGGTAGAGGTGGTACAGTCAGACCTTGATGGATAGGGGTGATACAGTCAGACCTAGATGGTTAGGGGTTATACAGTCAGATCTAGATGGATAGGGGTGATACAGTCAGATCTAGATGGATAGGGGTGATACAGTCATATCTAGATGGATAGGGGTGATACAGTCAGATCTAGATGGATAGGGGTCATACAGTAAGATCTAGATGGATAGGGGTGATACAGTCAGACGTAGATGGATAGAGGTGATACAGTCAGACCTAGATGGATAGGGGTGATACAGTCAGACCTAGATGGATAGGGGTGATACAGCCAGACCTAGATTGGTAGGGGTGATACAGTCAGACCTAGATGGATAGGGGTGATAGTCAGACCTAGATGGATAGGGGTGATACAGTCATACCTAGATGGATAGAGGTGATACAGTCAGATCTAGATGGATAGGGGTGATACAGTCAGACCTAGATAGATAGGGGTGATACAGTCATACCTAGATGGATAGAGGTGATACAGTCAGACCTAGATGGATAGAGGTGATACAGTCAGACCTAGATGGATAGGGATGATACAGTCAGATCTAGATGGATAGGGGTGGTACAGTCAGACCTAGATGGATAGGGGTGATACAGTCAGATATAGATGATAGGGGTGATACAGTCAGACCTAGATGGGTAGAGGTGGTACAGTCAGACCTAGATGGGTAGAGGTGGTACAGTCAGACCTTGATGGATAGGGGTGATACAGTCAGACCTAGATGGTTAGGGGTT